>NC_029788.2:41643498-41643735 GCF_000816755.2 Arachis ipaensis | reverse complement strand
CAGCGCCCAGTGGATGCCCATTTTGGGCGCTGAACGCCCAAAATGCCCCTTTACTGGTGTTTTCTTGCCATTGAGCTCTTTTACTCTGTTTTGTGTGCTGATTCCTTTTGTAACCCTGTAAACTTATACAAATGACTTTGTACCTTAGTGTCAGTGAACTTTATATAAACAAATAAAAATAAAAATAGGGCAAAAATGCTTAGAGGATTGATGCCCCATGGCTGGGTTGCGGGTTGC
>NC_029788.2:41641315-41642440 GCF_000816755.2 Arachis ipaensis | reverse complement strand
TAGAGGGGATTTTGGAGATTAGGTTTTCGGTATTTATGTCCCTTTGGGTTTTCCTTGGGGTTTTCCTTATTTTATTATATGTATATATTGCTATGCTCGAACCGGTTACCTTCGCAGCCGAATTTTGAGTCTTGATATTCCTGTTTTTGATACTCTTTATATATATGATCTTGCGTTAGCTTATCCTTTGCTCGTTGTGTTAGTGATCGGAGTGTTGCGCTTTCGAGTTGCGGTTTTTGTTTATCCTTTTTTTCTACAAGGCTTCTAGTTATAATCAATCATTCATACTACTATACGTACTAAATTTTTGTTTTAGTGGTTGTGTAATTTTTCTAGGCATCATTTAGAACGTGACTGGCATAATAAATGACATGCAGAAGCTTGTCGTGCCTCTGTCCCAATACTGCACCAATGGCATGATCACTGGCATCACACATTAACTCAAATGGCAATGTCCAGTCCGGTGCAGAAATGACTGGTGCTGTGACCAGCTTAGCTTTCAGCGTTTCAAACGCCTGTAGGTATGCTGTGTCAAACACAAATGGCGTGTCAGCAGCTAGCAGATTACTTAGAGGTTTTGCGATTTTTGAAAAATCCTTTATAAACCTCCTATAGAATCCTGCATGCCCCAGAAAGCTTCTGATTGCCTTAACATTGGCAGGTGGTGGTAATTTTTCAATTACCTCTATTTTTGCTTGATCCACCTCTATTCCCTTGTTTGAGATTTTATGCCCAAGAACAATTCCTTCAGTCACCATGAAGTGACACTTTTCCCAGTTTAAAACTAGGTTGGTTTCTTGGCATCTTCTCAGAACAAGTTTCAGGTGATCAAGACAAGAGCTGAATGAGTCTCCATATACTGAGAAGTCATCCATGAAGACTTCCAGAAATTTTTCCACCATATCAGAGAAAATAGAAAGCATGCATCTCTGGAAGGTTGCAGGCGCATTACACAGCCCAAATGGCATCCTCCTATAAGCAAACACTCCAGATGGACATGTGAATGATGTTTTCTCTTGATCCTGGGGATCTACTAAAATTTGGTTGTAGCCTGAATAGCCATCCAAAAAGCAGTAATAATCATGACCTGCTAGTCTCTCTAGCATCTGGTCTATGAATGGTAAA
>NC_029788.2:41640543-41641177 GCF_000816755.2 Arachis ipaensis | reverse complement strand
TTTATATTCTTCAACCTTAGTTGCTGCAGGTTTATTGCCTACAGAAGTGGTTGAAGAAGCCTTTTTAGAGGGATTGTTATCAGCATTTGTGTGTGTCTGATCCCTCACTGGCAATTGAGTTCCAGAGTCAGAAGCTGGAGTGACGTTAGACGCCAGCTCACTGTCTGTTCCTGGCGCCTGAACGCCAGAAATGTGCCCCTGTTGGGCATTCAACGCCAGATTCTTGCCTGTTTCTGGCGTTGAACGCCAATCCTGCCTTGTTTCTGGCGCTGAACGCCAGTTTTGGGCATGGTCTGGGCGTTCAGCGCCAGCCTTCCACCAATTCTCTGGCGTTTTAGCGCCAGAATTATTTTTCCCTGGGCTCTTACTGTCCTCAGGTGAATCTTTGGTGGGTTGCTCATTTCTTGGCTTTTTGATGCCTTGAGGTGGGGTATTTAATGTCTTCCCACTTCTTAATTGAACTGCTTGGCATTCTTCTGCTATTTGCTTTGATAGCTGCTGCTTTGTTTGCTTAAACTGTTCTTCCATATGTATATTAGCTATCCTTGTCTCCTGTAACCTGTCTTTGAATTCAGCTAGCTGTTTTGTTAGAAAATCTAATTGCTGATTGAATTCAGCAGCTTGTTTTACAGTA
>NC_029788.2:41637805-41640170 GCF_000816755.2 Arachis ipaensis | reverse complement strand
GAATCTAAGAGACACTCATTCAATCGGATATAGAACGGAGGTGGTTGTCAGGCACACGTTCATGGGTTGAGGAAGGTGATGAGTGTCACAGCTCATCACCATCATCACAGTTAAGCGCGAATGACCATCTTAGATAGGAACAAGCGTGTTTGAATGGAAAACAGAAATACTTGCATTAATTCATCGAGACACAGCAGAGCTCCTCACCCCCAACAATGGAGTTTAGAGACTCATGCCGTCAAAGATACAAAGTTCAGATCTAAAATGTTATGAGATACAAAATAATTCTCTAAAAGTTCTTTAAATACTAAACTAGTAGCCTAGGGTTACAAAATATGAGTGGACTATGATGGATGATGCAGAGATCCACTTCTGGGGCCCACTTGGTGTGCTGGGGCTGAGACTTTAAGCAATTCACGTGCAGAAGCCAATTGTGGAGTTGAACGCCAGTTTTTGTGCCAGTTTGGGCGTTCAACTCCAGTTTTTGATCCTTTTCTGGCGCTGAACGCCAGAATTGGGCAGAGGACTGGCGTTGAACGCCAGTTTACGTCGTCTATCCTTGTGCAAAGTATGAACTATTATATATTGCTGGAAAGCCCTGGATGTCTACTTTCCAATGCAATTGGAAGCATGCCATTTCGAGTTCTGTAGCTCCAGAAAATCCAATTTGAGTGCAGGGAGGTCAGAATCTAACAGCATCAGCTGTCCTTTTTCAGCCTGAATCAGAAATTTGCTCAGCTCCTTCAATTTCAGCCAGAAAAATACCTGAAATTATAGAAAAACACACAACTCATAGTAAAGTCCAGAAATATGAATTTTTCCTAAAAACTACTAGAAATAGACTAAAAACTAACTAAAACATACTCTAAACTATATGAAATTATCCCCAAAAAGCGTATAAAATATCCGCTCATCACACGCCTAACTTGGGTGTGGAGTGCGCCTAACTTGGGTTGAAGGCTGAACTAATTATGCATTCCTTGTACCTGGCGCCTAACTTGAGAAATCTCAAGTTAGGCGCCACCTTGGCAACGTCCTTGGATGAAGCTTCCCTTGTCCTGGCACCTAACTTGATATTTGTCAAGTTAGGTGCCACCTTGGCTGCCTTGGTTAATGGGTATTGTTCATCTTGGCGCTTAACTTGAGAAATCTCAAGTTAGGCACCACCCTTGCAGAATTGCTGGAGAAGAGGTATGGACTATTATATATCGTTGGAGCTCTGGAAGTTAGCTTTCCAACTCCACTGGAATAACGTCGATTGGTCCACTGTAGCTCGAGTTATTCAGGTTTGAGTGCAGAGAGGTCAGGGTTGACAGCATCATTCGCTTTCTTCTCTTTTTCTACAGAAACTCCATCAAATCCATCCGAATACTACCTGAAATAAACAGAATTGTACATGGCTCAAAGTAGCATCCATAATGGCTAAAAGATAATTAATTCTTGATTAAACTCAGTAATTTGAATGCAAATTCACTAGGAAAAGATAGGAAAGATGGTCACGCATCACAACACCAAACTTGAACTGTTGCTTGTCCTTAAGCAACCAAAACTAACATAGGCTTAGGATGTGAATTTGCATGAGAATGAGATTTCAATTAAGCTCATGTCTCTTCTTGAAGTGGGGTTTACAAACTGCAATCCTGAATAGTTTTGGCATCTCACTCTCCTTTGAATCAGAGGAATGTCACTGTCATTCAGAATTAGAATCCAGATAATATTATGAATTCTCTAATTTTTTATACTTTAGTTTAATCCTTGAACATAGAAAATTTCCTTTAATTCTCCTTTCTTTGGTGCTTTGCACCTTGAGCTTAGCCAGGATTTTAAATGTTTTGTCTCAAGCCTCACTTGACCCTAAAACACCACAAGCACTTAATGGGGGAACTCTCTTTCAGTTTTGATTTTTCTTTCAGTTACTCCCAAATAGTGGTGTTCAAAGCCTTTGGCATACTCTGTTAAATGCAGTTGATCTTGACTCTTAAAGGTCTGTCTCAAGGATTACTTGACACATTCACACCACAAGCATATGACTAAGGAAACAACTCTTTGAGCTTTTAATCGTGTCTGACCTCCCTAGTCATTGATGCTCAGAGCCTTGGACCTTGCTTTTATTTTTCTTTTGCTGTTCTTTTGCTTCAGGGATCAAGTTTTCACTTACTTCAGAGAATTCATAATAGTTCTCTAAATTCTTGTTCCTTATACATCAACATCCTTTGATTCAAATTCAAATATGCACGGTTCATGTCATGCATTCAGAATCACAAATAATACCACCACATTTAAGTACATAAGACTACTCTTTAATATAAACTCAATTTCTCATGCAATACATCATATGTATAAATATAAGGTGGGTGGGGGACGT
>NC_029788.2:41633144-41637675 GCF_000816755.2 Arachis ipaensis | reverse complement strand
AATATATATATATAAGGGTGCGAAGGTCACAGATTGGGGGGTTGGTCATGAGTCAAAGGGGTTTGGGAATCATATCTTTGGGGGCCGAATCTTGAATGATTTGGTTTGGAATTATACAGGATTTTGTTTTTCTTATATAAGGCATAGTAAGAGGAGTGGCGCCTAACTTGATGACTTCCCACACTCATAGTGCCTAACATGGCATTATACGGTGCCAAACTTCCATGCTCTCCCCGGTAACGGCGCCAAAAACTTGGTGCGGAATTTATAACCCACAAACTAACCAGCAAGTACACCGGATCGTACCAAGTAATACCTCAGGTGAGTGAGGGTCAATCCCACGAGGATTGATGGATCAAGCAACAATGGTCAAGTGATTTGCTTAGTCAGACAAACAGAAAATAGTGTTTGGGTCTCAATTGAATCAAACAGTAATTCAGAGAATCAGAAAAACAGGCAGTAAACAAGTTGTGAATAATATATGGAAAAACAGTTAAGGCTTTAGAGATATCTATCATTCGGATTGACTTTTCTTATTAACTATTTTAATTATACAAGATTCTATTCATGGAAAACTATATGTGACTAAACCCTAATTCCTTTGACCTCTTTAGTCTCCTCTAACCTTCATCAACCGTCAATTCCTTGGTCACTTAATTCCAATTAGAGGGTGAAGTTCAATTCTAGTTATATGCCACAGAAACCCTAATTACCCAAATATAAGAGGATTATATGTCACGTATCCCATTAAGTCCAGATAATTAGAAATTTAGGAGAAATTATTTTCAAACTGTTGTTCAAGTAAAGAGATTTTCCAAGTTATACAAGAACTCAATTAGAACAAGGGTCATACTTCCGTTCCACCCAAATTCATAAGATAAAGAACGAAAACAATTCTTGAAATAGAAATTAGTACATGAATTAAAATAAAAAAATAATAGAATCAATCCATACAATAGACAGAGCTCCTAACCTTAACAATGGAGGTTTAGCTACTCATGGTTCAGAGAGAAAACAAGGATTCTGTAAAACTGTAAATTGCGGAATGAGGTTAGAGAGAAGAGAAGAGCCCGAAGGGCTGATTCTTTTCCCTTTTATATCTAATCCTAATTAATGTAAATTATATTTCCTAAAACTAAATAATATCTTTTCCTATTTTTAAATGAATTAAAGTTTAAATCAGAATTAAAATATGATCTTCGTGCATCTTCAATTGATGGATGGGGACCACTTTACTTCGTAGGAGTGGCGTCTAACTTGGCACTTGAGCATGCCTAACTTGGGTGTGAAGTGTGCCTAACTTGGGTTAAAGTCTAAACTAATTATTTATTCCTTGTACCTGGCGCCTAACTTGAGAAATCTCAAGTTAGGCGCCACCTTGGCAGCGTCCTTGTATGAAGCTTCCCTTGTCGTGGCGCCTAACTTGAGATTTCTCAAGTTAGGCGCCACCCTTGGAGAATTGATGGAGAAGAAGTATAAACTATTATACATCGTTGGAAAAATATGGAAGTTATCTTTCCAACGCCACTAGAATCATGTCGATTGGACCTCTATAGCTCGAGTTATTAAGGTTTGAGTGCAGAGAGGTCAGGGTTGACAGCATCATTCGCTTTCTTCTCTTATTCTACAGAAACTCCATCAAATCCATCCGAATGCTACCTGAAATAAACAAAATTGTACACGACTCAAAGTAGCATCCATAGTGGGTAAAAGATAATTAATTCTTGATTAAACTCAACAATTTGAATGCAAATTCACTAGGAAAAGATAGGAAAGATGCTCACGCATCAATTGCATGTAGGTAGATTGCATATAGATAGTTTGCATTGAATAAATGTTGTTACCCTTTGTCTCTTTCTTGAGTTTAGCATGAGGACATGCTTAGTTTAAGTGTGCGGAGGTTTGATAAACCCCAATTTTGTGGTTTATCTTGTGTTGAATTTAGGAAATTTTATAAACTTTTCTCACATTTATTCAATGAAATAGCATGGCTTTGTAATTCTCCCTAAATTTGTGCTTAAGAGTAAAAACATGCTTTTTAGGCCCAAAAATTGATTAATTTAATTCACTTTTATTCCATTCGATGGCTTGATATGTTTGTTAAGGTATTTCAGGTTTAGAAGGCTAGGATTGGATGGAAAAAGTGAAGAGAAAAGCATGCAAAATGGAGAATTCATGAAGAAATGAGCATTTGGAGAATTGAAGGCCACACACACGCGTCACCCATGCGTACGCATGAAGATGACATTCAAGCCACGCACACGCGTCACTCACGCGTACGCGTGAGGAGAAAATTTCCCAGTGACACACACGCGTCGACCACGTGCACGCGTGACGCTGATCACATGACCTCATTAAAGTGAATTCACTGGGGGCGATTTCTGAGCTTCCCAGGTGATGAGCGGATATTTTATACACTTTTGGCATAGTTTTTAGTACGTTTTGTTTAGTTTTTGTTAAGTTTTTATAGGTTTTAGTGTTAAATTCACATTTTTGGATTCTACTTTACGTTTGGGTGTTTTTTTGTGCAAATTCAGGCATTTTCTAGCTAAAATTGAGGAGCTGGAGTAAAAGTCTAATTTAGAGACAGAGAAAGCACTACAGATGCTGTCCAGATCTGACCTCCTTAAACTCGAAAGAGCTTTTCTGGAGTTACAAAAGTCCAAATGGAGCTTTCTCAACAGATATGGAAATCTAACTTCCAGAGCTTTCCAGCAATGTGTAATAGTCCATACTTTTCTTCGGATTAGAAGGCCCAAAATTGGCGTCCAACGCCAGCCTCTTGCCGTCTTCCAAGCGTCCAGCGCCCAAGGGCAGAGCCCAGCGTCCAAACGCCCAGAGAGGACCCCCTAGCCAGCGTTCAATGCCATAGAGGCCTCCTAGCACATGGATCTCATCAAAGCTCAGCCCAAACACTCACCAAGTGGTCCCCAGAAGTAGATTTTAGCACTAAAAGGACTGTTTTACCCTTACTAGTCATTGTTTAGTATTTAAAGGATTGGATTTATGTTATTCGAACACTTTTACCACATTTTACCATATTTTCGTTTACCACCATTGTATTTTGTTTCAGTATGAGTTTCTAAACCTCCTAGGTTGAGGGGAGGAGCCTTGTTGAGTCCTATGAATTAATAAAAGTATTACTGTTTCTTCTTTAATCCGTATTTGATTTATTTCTAAGATGCATACTCATTCTTCAGCATTGTGAATAGGATGATCAGTGACAATCACCTCTGTTCATCATACTAGGACCGCGTGCCTGACAACCACCCGTGTCTACTTGGGTTCGTGTGAATATGTGACTGGAAAGCGTGAACCGCTAGCTTGATTATGCATCTCTCAGACAGCTAATCCACGACTTCGTTAGGAACTTCTCGAGACACTAGTTCAGCCGATTTCCAGGGAGATTAGAGTCTCTGTGGTATTGGCTAGAACCCAAAGAATCAACATTTTTTGATCTGGAAGATTCGACCTTGTTTGTGGCGTTTTGAGTAGGATCGCTAGAAGAATGAACTGCTAGAGCTTCACCCTCCGTCAGATTAGATGACCACGGCCAATGGTGTTGATCTGGAGCAGAGGAGATTGATGACCACGGCCCATGGCGTTGATCACATACAGCCTGCCGTAGAAGAAGTCATTCACAAGCAAAGAGAACAGTACTACCAGAGTTAATTCAGAAAGGCTAAGCAACTCCAATGCTCAACTATATTCCTATTGCTGATTCCATTTAATAAAAAAGTAATTTATGCTATATTCTTGTTACTAATTACCCTTGTCTCAATCCAACAACCTTCTTGATTTCGCCTGACTAAGACCTGCAAGAAAATCATAGCTTGCTTCAAGCCACAATCCTCGTGGGATCGACCCTGACTCGCTCAGGTATTACTTAGACGACCCAGAGCACTTGCTGGTATAGTTGTACGAAGGTGTGGGGATTCATGCACAAAGTTTTTGGCACCGTTGCCAGGGATTGTTCGAGTTTGGACAAACTGACGGATTATCTTGTTCCTTAGATCAGGTATTATCTCTGGTTTTTGCAAGAGTATTTTATTTTATTTTTCTTTTTATTTTCGAAAAAATATTAATTAAAAACTTTTTCAAAAAAATATTTTTCTTTTCTTTCTTTAATTTTTGTTTTTGGTTTGAGTCTTTTTGTTTATGTTCTTGGTTAAAATTTTTGAAAACTTTGAGTCTTTCTTTCTAAAAATTTTTAAAAATAAATTCTTTGGTTAAATCTTGTGTCAAGTTTTAAGTTTGGTGTCTTCTTGTGTTTTTCTTTTAAATTTTCGAAAATTTTATGTTTGGTTTTCAAAAATTTTAAGTTTGGTGTTTTTTACATGTTCTTGTGTTCCTTGAATTTCTTGAGTCTTGTTCTTAGTGTTCTTTTCAATCTTCAAAGCGTTCTTGTGTTTTCTTTTTGTTTTGATCTTAAAATTTTTAAGTTTGGTGTTCCTTGGTGTTTTTCCTCAAATTTTCGCATACTACGAGTAATTAGATCTAAAAATTTTAAGTTTGGTGTCTTGTACTTGTT
>NC_029788.2:41558576-41632138 GCF_000816755.2 Arachis ipaensis | reverse complement strand
ATATATATATATATATATATATATATTTCTTTTCCATCTTTATTTTTTTATTAATTTTTGAAAATTTTTAATAATAATTCAGATTTTAATTTCAAAATTTTTATCTTATCTTATCTTAGCTTTAAATTTCAAAAATAAAATCTTTTCAAAATCATATCTTTTTCAAAAATCATATCTTTTTCAAAATTTTATCTTATCTTATTTCAAAATTCAAAATTTAAAAATTCAAATTTCAAACTTCAAAATTTAAAATTCAAATTTCAAATTTCAAAATTCAATTTTCAGAAACTCAAATTTCAAATTTTAAAATCAAATCTTTTTCAAAATCAAATTTCAAAATTTAATTTTAAGATTTTAAATCTTAAATTCAAATCTTTTCTCAATTAGTTACTTATCTTCTCTCTTCTTTTTCAAAACTTCCTAACTAATTCCCCTCTCTTCTATTTTCGAAAATTCTTCTTCTCTTTCTCTCTCTTCTTTTTCGAATTTCAATAATTAATTTTTAATTCCTTTTAATTAATTAACTTTAATTTTCAAAATTAATTAATAAATAAAATAAAACAAAATATATTTTAATTCTTGTTTATCCTTTCTACTTCTATTTCTACTTCTATTCCTTCTATCCTCTTTCTCCTTTTTCGTCTTCTACCTTTCTTAATCATGAACCCAAATAGGAATGAAGAGTTCAGAAGAACTCTGGGATCTTATACAAATCCCACTGCTAACCTCTATGAAAGAAGTATTAGCATACCTTACATCAGAGCAAGTAGCTTTAAACTCAACCCTCAACTTATTACTCTAGTGCAGCAAAACTGCTAGTATTATGGGCTTCCTCAGGAAGAACCTACAGAATTCCTTGCAGATTTCTTAAAGATTGCTGACACAGTACACAATGAGAGAGTAGACCAAGATGTCTACAAATTATTGCTCTTCCCTTTTGCTGTAAAGGGCCAAGCAAATAGGTGGTTAGATAACCAACCCAAAGCTAGTTTGAAAACTTGGAAACAGTTAGTAGACAAGTTTTTAAACCAATACTTTCTTCCAAGAAAGATGACCCAGCTAAGAATGGACATCCAAGACTTTAAACAAGGAGATAATGAATCTCTTTATGATGCCTGGGACAGGTATAGAAGGATGCTAAAAAAAATATCCCACTGAAATGTTTTCAGAATGGGTATAGTTAGACATCTTCTATTATGGACTTTCAGATATGGCTAGAATGCCTTTGGACCACTTTGCTAGTGGTTCTATACACATGAAAAGACAATTGAAGAAGCTCAAAAGCTTATTGAGACAGTTGACATTAATCAACATCTGTACTCATCTGTTGAGACTTCCATAAAAAGAGAGGTTAAGGCAGTATCTACTGAACCTAACCCTTCATAACAGAATGGTCTATTGACTTAGCAATTGCACGCCCTTGCCCAGCAACTATTGGAATTGCAAGAGAATTTGCGAGAAACTCAAGCTTCTAATAGGAATTTAGAAGCACAACTAAGTCAAACAAGGCAGCAGTGGAATGCTAGGCCCTTCAACTAAGGAGTGGAAAAACCTTGAATACCCAACCTCAGAACAACAGGATGTTAGGAAAAGAACAACTGACAAAGGATAGCTAGGTCTTTGCACAAGATAACTCTGGGTGTTCAAACGCCCAGGGAGGTATAAATCCTGGCGTTGAACGCCAGGGAAAGACAGAGACTGGGCGTTCAAAAGCCCAAGGAGGCAGCACCCTTGGCGTTGAATGCCCACAAGGGGGCAGTGTCCCTTGCGTTGAATGCCATGGAGGGTACAGCAGCATAAGCGCTGAACGCCCAAACAAGGGAGGCCAGTTGATGTGACACGGATACCGTCGGTAAAGAATTTCTCAATAAAATCGCATTGCAAGTATAGCCTTCAACCGACAAATAATCCGCGGATCAAATTTAGAAAGAAAATTGGTTGTCACAAGTTCAACCCTAATAAAAATAACCGAAGTATCCAATCCTCGGGTCGTCTCATAGGGAATGGGCAAACATGTGCATCAACATTGGTTAGAATTCCGGAGTTGTGAGTCATGAGCAAGAAATTAAACTAAAAATCTTAACAAGTAAGTAATCTTAAAATGCAAGAAAATAATTCAAATGACTAAGTAAGATGTGAGCAATTCCAAACTAATAAGATAACATTCAATGTAATTCCACTCTAAAACTAAACAATAACTATAACTAAGACAAGACAATTAGAATTTTAGGTTTTCAATTATGAATGATAAAAGCAACTCTTGGCTAGACATGGAAATTAGGGTCACTATCCTTGTCTAATAACCATATCTTGACAATTATGAGGAACCAAACTCATTAAGTCTACTTCTACACTTGAAGTATGTTAAATGGTCTAGTCAACATCAACCCATAAGCTCTAACCTACCTACTAATTGACCTAGTAGTAGGCTAGTGTCAATGGCTATTAAATTGACTACTAAGAGTTCCCAAATCATCAAATCCATTAGACTCAATGACTCATGTTTACCTAATTCCCTTAGCCTAGGCCAAGAGTAAAGAGAACTACTCCATGATCAAAGGAAACAATTCATCAAACACATGGTAAGCATTAACAAAAGACATATTCAAATTGTAATTAAATTGAAATTGACAAGTACCCACTAACAATTATCAACATACAATCACTCAAACAATACAATTAATCATAAAAATCATCAATGTAGCACTAACAAGTCAAGATTCACAACATTCATGAAATGGATATAAAATGACAATTGACAAGAAATAATAAAACTAACACAAGATCTAAGCAAAATTATACTAAGGAATTCAAATTAAACAATCAAAACTAGTAATTAACAAGATCCAATTCAGAATTCAACAAAGGAAGATCAAATTAAAGCTAGATCTAGAGAGGAACAAGGGTTTCTCTCCCTAGAAGAACAAGAACCAAAAACTAGCTAAAAATTGTGTCTATGTGTAAAATGAATGATCCCCCTTTTCCCTAGCATCCTTGGGTCTTTTCCATGCAGAAACAGCTTGAATCTGGGCCTCTTGAGCCTCAGAAATCGCCAGGCACGATTTCCTTTAATGAGGTCACGTGCAGCTTGTCGCGTGTACGCGCCATGCGTGCGTGCGTGCTGATTGCTTTTGGGATCCACGCGTGCGCGCCATGTACGCGTGCGCACCAGTGTGGATTTCCTAGTCTGCGCGGATGGGTCCATCCTTGCACGTCGATTCCAGCTGTCCTCATCAACGCGTGCACGTGAGGTCCGCGTGCGCGCCCATGCTGAGTTTCCTAAAATCCAAATCTTCATGTTCCTTCCTCTTGTGCATACTTTCTTTCTCTCTTCTAGGCCATTCTTGCCCTATTAATTCTGAAATTACTCAACAAATGTCACGGCATCGAATGGTAATAGAAGATGATCAAAATATAGCAATTTTAAGGCAAAAGACGCATGTTTTTCATCATGAAGCAATATTAGGAAGAGAACACAAAACCATGCAATTCTTGTGAATAAGTGTGAGAAATATTGACAAAATCCCTCAAATTCTACACAATATAAACCACAAAATTGGGGTTTATCAAATATCTCCACACTTAAAGCAAGCATGTCCTCATGCTTAAAATAAAAAGACCAAAGATCATGGCAAGAAAGGGTTTATGAAATGCAAATTTCCTAAGTGAATGCATGAAACTAATGTAAAATCATCTATCTACTTGGTCAAGGGTAAATCTATCCTCCAAGAACACATATGAGCATATGGGGTGAAAATAATATGTGGTTCATAAATCCTACCAAATTGAACATTACTATGAAGTGCATATAACTTGCTAGATGAACGCTTGTGAAAGCCGAGAACAAGGAGTTGAGCATCAAACCCTCACCGGAAGTGTGTCCGCTCTATTCGCTCGAGTGTATAGGGTTCATCACTCAATCCTCTCCTAATCATGCTTTACAAGATTTGTCTTTCATCTAACAATCAACAATTACTTAATGCATGCTTACAAGTATCATGAGGTCTTATTCATGGGTTGTAATGGGGCTAGGGTGAAGGTAAGGATGTATATGGTCAAGTGAGCTTAAAATTTGAGTCCTTGATTAACCTAGAATCCCACTAGACACATAGAACAATCTATACAACTATAATACATTACCTAACTACCTTTGAGTTTCACTTTTTGCATACTCATGCATTCTTTTCAATTCACATCCCATATGCATTGCTTTTATTACTTTATCTTGGGGCATCTTTGTTCCCTTTCATTACCCTACTATTTTTTTTAAGCATTCTCATATATACACATATAAAAATTTTTCTTTTTGGTCCCCTTTTTCTTGGGGTTCATGTACAAAAGTTCCAATGCTTATGGTTCAATCATTCAATACATGAGTATGTTCCCAAATCCTAGAGTTTTCAATTACAACTACAATACACCTCTTTACATCTACCCAAATTCCCAAGTACACCCTCCCATTTGAATGATACACACCTTCACTTACCTAAGCTAATCAAGGATCCAAATTTAGGGACATTCATTATTTTTCGCTTAGGGTTGTTGATGTGCTCTTTTTAAGAACAAAGAGGGTTTATCATAGGCTTAAAATTGGTTAGCAATGGTAGATAAAAGGGTTAAGGCCATTTGGGAAAAGTGACTATTGAAATAATGGCCTCAATCATGTAAATGCATCCATACACAAAGTAATGGACATATAGAATCAGACAAAGTAAGGATTACAATTATAGAGAGAGAATAATGCACACAAGAATGGAAAATAATGGTTAGAAGATGTAACCATGCAATAGGCTCAAAACTTACATGCTTGTGTTCTTAGCTCAATCACTATGTTCCAAAATACATTCTTAAAGCAAGTTTACTGCAAAAATTTTTCAAAATTTGGTAGGGTACCCCCAAAATACAGTTTCTTGGGGAAGAAGTTATTATTTTGACCAAGCAACTCTATAGAAACTAACTATCATGCAAAGAGTATTTACAAGCAAGACTAACTACACATGCAATGCACTAACTACTAAGAAAAAGATAAATCCATGGGTGTTGAAAAGAAAAGATTGTTACCCATGGAGATCGGTCGAATGACCTCCCCACACTTAGAATTTAGCACGGTACTCCATGCTAGCAACAATGCGTAAAGGACGGTCAGGACCGGAACCTTCACTATCCCTTCCATCAGAGCTCCCATCACTTGGGTTTGAGGTGGATGTGAATATTTCAGGTTCCTCCATGCTAGGGGTAACACAATGCAGAAGCTTCTTGATGTAAGTGTATCGGCGTTGGTTGTGCCGCTCATATCTATCAAGCTTTCGGTGTAGATCTTCTATTCTTTGATGTGTGGATCTTTGCTGTGGTGGTGATGATGAGGTGGAAGGAATAGTGGATGGGAGGGCTATGTCAAGGCTTGGGTTGTTAATAGGAAGATGTAAGTATTTTCCACTTGGGACCACATCGCCCTTAGCCGGAATTATAGCCTTCGTGTCCATGTCTTCCCAAGGAACACCCGCAGCAGCAACTAAATCGGATACCAATGCTGGAAATGGCAAGTTGCTCCGGGCGTGGACTTGTCCCATCGCTTGCTTGACAAGAAGCAGAATGTTCACCAGTCTCTCCGTGAGAACACACCAAACAAGCAAGGCGAGATCCGCCGTGAAGGATGACTTGTGGGTGCTAGGTAGCACATAGTGGGATAGGATCTGGGCCCAAGCTCTAGCTTCCACAGTGAGAAAACGAGCGTCAATGCACTTGGGCCTCATTCGGAGTCGACCATGGGTCCAAAATGTCTCTGGCTCAGCAATGACTCGGAGGATCGAGTCCCAATCAAACCCAAACTTTTCTCACTGACGAAAGACCTCTTGGTAGCCATCCATATCACTTGGTACCGATAGGACATTAAGTACTTGCTGAATAGCCTCTTTTGATATTGCGACTTGCTTCCGGCGCATGTATACCGATTGAAGAGAGGGAATATGGTAGTTAGTGTAGAATTCTACCACCCATGAGAGGTTGACCTCTTGTGGTTTTCTCAGAAGAAACTCCCATCCTCGCCGTTCAATGCGGGGTAAAATATAAGGAGCAACCTTGTCCGGAGGAGCGAGTAAATGCTCGGCATGATAGTTTCTCTCAACCATGGCGGGGAACACAAGTTCACAAAAGCGGTTGGAGAATCTTGAAGAATCCTTTGCCAGTTTGCTCTTCTGATTCTCATCAATAGGAGTGGGTGCATTTTCCTTCTTAGATAGGGGTTTGGCTCCTAGTGAAGAGTGCGCCTTAGAGTTTGGTCTTTGGGGTGCCCCCTTTGCGGCTGGTTTCCTTGAAGCTTTCTCCTTGCCTCTCTTGGTGGCCATCCTGAGAAAGGAAGGGAAAAAGGAAAGCATTAAACCCAAAGAATCATCTCAACAAATACATGCAAGTGAAATGTGGTGCAAGGGATTCAAGAAGAAGTAATCATAGAGGTATGGGTAACAACACTTGGCATGGGATGCAAGAGGAAGTAAAGCATGCAATGGCATGAGAAGAGTAATCTCAAGCATCCATAACAAAGAGCAAGTCATGTTCAATGAGTATCTAATTGGCAAGTATACACTCTAAGCAAGCAAAGTGGACTCAATGCATTTAGAAGAAAGCAAGTGAACGAGGAGAAGCACCAAAATGAAAGTACATGATGAAAATAAACCAAAATGGCATTCGTGCAATTCCTCGAACACTTGGCGCGCAATTAACAAGCAATGAGCAATTATGAGATACTCAACCAATTAGAAGCCCAAAATGAAATATCAATCATCACATAATCATCAATTATTGACAAAGATAATGAGAGACAATCAAGAAGATCCATTAAGGCAAATTAAACTCAAATTCAACATCCATGGGGAAAGCAAGAAAAAGGAAAAGTAAACAAACAAGAAGTAAGTAGTATAATCATGCAACTAAAAGAGAAAATAAGTAAATCAAAAAAAATCTAACTAGAAGAAGAGATTATGCAAAGAAAGTAATAGATGAGATATAGAAGAAGTAGAACCTTGAGAAGTGTAGAAGAACAAGGTAGAATTTTCTTTTTGTGAAAACGAGAAAGAAATAGAAGAGATGTAGTGCCACCGGAAGAGGTGGTGGTTGCTGGTGAGAAGCCAGAGACGGTGGTGGTGGATTGTGAAAGAAAAAGAAGGGAAGAGAGGTGATGGAGAAAGAAGAAGAAAGAAATAAGAAAGGAAGTGAGAGAGGGACAGAACAAGGCGCAAGCGCGCACGGTGCGCTGGCGCATCGGTGAGAGTTGAGTGAAGTGCGCGTACGCATCCAGGGCGCGTGCGCGTGGAGTGAGTTGGGTGCCTGGCACAGAGTTGGCACAAAGTAGACCTAGCTCTCGGGTTAATTCTACTAGAGTGGCATGTAGCACAAGCGGCGCGGACGCGTGCCTGATCGAATTGGCAACCGGCGCGGGCGCGCCAAGTACGCCAGTGCGTTGGTGAGGGCACAGAATAGGCATAGTTTTGGCATAATGGTGCACGAAATTGTGATCTCAACTGCACCAACAACTTGGTTCGCACGTTCATAATCTCAACTCCTTTTCACAACTCCGCACAACTAACCAGCAAGTGCACTAGGTCGTCCAAGTAATAAACCTTACGTGAGTAAGGGTCGATCCTACGGAGATTGTCAGCTTGAAGCAAGCTATGGTCATCTTGCGAATCTCAGTCAGGCAGATTCAATTGGTTATGAGGTTTTGATAATTAAAATATAAATAAAATATAAAATAAGATAGAAATACTTATGTAATTCATTGGTGGGATTTCAGATAAGCGTATGGAGATGCTTTATTCCTTCTGAATCTCTGCTTTCCTACTGTCTTCATTCAATCATTCATACTCCTTTCCATGGCAAGCTGTATGTTGGGGATCACCGTTGTCAATGGCTACCGTCCGTTCTCTCAGTGAAAATGGTCCAAATGTGCTGTCACTGCACGGCTAATCATCTGTCGGTTTTCATTCATGTTAGAATAGGATCCATTGTTCCTTTTCCGTCTGTCACTACCCCCAACACTCGCGAGTTTGAAGCTCGTCACAGTCATCCCATCCCAGATCCTACTCGGAATACCACAGACAAGGTTTAGACTTTTCAGATCTCAAGAATACTGCCAATTAATTCTAGCTTATACCACGAAGACTCCGATCTTTCGGAATGGAGGCTTAGAGATATACACTCAAGCTATTGCAAATAGAACGGAAGTGATTGTCAGGCACGCGTTCATAGATGAGAATGATGATGGGTGTCACGGATCATCACATTCATCAGGTTGAAGTGTGAGTGAATATCTTGGAATAAGAATAAGCTTGAATTGAATAGAAAAACAATAGTACTTTGCATTAATTCATGAAGAACAGCAGAGCTCCACACCTTAATCTATGGGGTGTAGAAACTCCACCGTTGAAAATACATAAGTGATAACAGTGTTCATTGGCTTCGGCCCCCGAGAGGGAACCAGAATGACCAAAAGCCTAAAAGTGGTCAAAAGACATGAAATAAATCTCTAAAAGTAGTTTTTACTAAACTAGTAGCTAGGGTTACAGAAAATAAGTAACTAAGTACAGATAGTGTAGAAATCCACTTTCGGGGCCCAATTGGTGTGTGCTTGGGCTGAGCATTGAGCTTTACACGTGTATAGACTTCTCTTGGAGTTAAACGCCAGGTTTTAGCCTGATTGTGGCGTTTAACTCTGGTTTGTAACCTGTTTCTGGCGTTTAACTTCAGAATAGGACAGGAAGTTGGCGTTTGAACGCCCATTTGCGTCATCAAAACTCGGGAAAAGTATGGACTATTATATATTGCTGGAAAGCTCTAGATGTCTACTTTCCAACGCAATTGAGAGCGCGCCAATTGGGTATCTGTAGCTCCAGAAAATCCATTTCGAGTGAAGGGAGGTTAGAATCCAACAACATCTGCAGTCCTTTTTCAGCCTCTGAATCAGATTTTTGCTCAGGTCCCTCAATTTCAGCTAGAAAATACCTGAAATCACAGAAAAACACACAAACTCAACAAACTCACTAGAAATGTGATTTTTGCATAAAAACTAATAAAAACATAGTAAAAACTAACTAAATTATACTAAAAACAGCTCAGAGTGATTGGCATCTATAGGAACTCAGAATTCAGATAGTGTTATTGATTCTCCTAGTTCAGTATGTTGATTCTTGAACACAACTACTTTATGAGTCTTGGCCGTGGCCCTAAGCACTTTGTTTTCCTGTATTACCACCGGATACATAAATGCCACAGACACATAACTGGGTGAACCTTTTCAGATTGTGACTCAGCTTTGCTAAAGTCCCCAATTAGAGGTATCCAGAGCTCTTAAGCACACTCTTTTTTTTGCTTTGGACCACGAGTTTAACCGCTCAGTCTCAAACTTTTCACTTGACACCTTCACGCTACAAGCACATGGTTAGGGACAACTTGGTTTAGCCGCTTAGGCCAGAATTTTATTCCTTTGGGCCCTCCTATCCATTAATTCTCAAAGCCTTGGATCCTTTTACCCTTGCCTTTTGGTTTAAAGGGTTATTGGCTTTTTGCTCTTGCCTTTTGGTTTAAAGAGCTTTTGGCTTTTTCTGCTTGCTTTTTCTTTTTCTTTCTTTATTTTTTCTTCTTTTATTTTTTGCCATTTTTTTCGCAAGCTTTGTTCTTCACTGCTTTTTCTTGCTTCAAGAATCAATTTTAGGATTTTTTAGATTATCAATAACATTTCTCCTTTTTCATTATTCTTTCAAGAGCCAACAATTTTAACATTCATAAACAACAAATTCAAAAGACATATGCACTATTCAAGCATTCATTCAGAAAACAAAAAGTATTGTCACCACATCAAAATAATTAAACTAATTTCAAGGATGAATTCCAAATCATGTACTTCTTGTTCTTTTGTAATTAAAACATTTTTTTATTTAAGAAAGGTGATAGATTCATAGGACATTCACAGCTTTAAGGAATAGACACTAGACACTAATGATCATGTAATAAGACACAAACATAAATAAGCATAGAGAACGAAAACATAGAAAAATAAACAGGCAATGAGATTAAGGAACGGGTCCACCTTAGTGAGGGTGGCGTCTTCTTCCTCTTGAAGAACCAATGGTGCTCTTGAGCTCCTCTATGTCTCTTTCTTGCCTTTGTTGTTCCTCCCTCATAGCTCTTTGATCTTCTCTAATCTCATAGAGAATGATGGAGTGCTCTTGGTGCTTCACCTTTAATTGTCCCATGTTAGAACTTAACTCTCCTAGGGAGGTGTTAATTTGCTCCCAATAGTTTTGTGGAGGAAAGTGCATCCCTTGACGCATCTCAGAGATTTCATGATGAGGAATTTCCTCATGCTCTTGTTGAGGTCCATGAGTGGGCTCTCTTGTTTGCTCCATCCTCTTTTTAGTGATGGGCTTGTCCTCTTCAATGAGGATGTCTCCCTCTATGACAATCCCAGCCGAATTACAGAGTTTTGAGCATGAAAGGGACCTCAGGGATCATCTTTTTCTTGGCCACAACTTCATAGAAGTGGTCTTGATGGACCTTTGAGATAAATCTCTCCATCTCCCATGACTCAGAGGTGGAAGCTTTTGCCTTCCCTTTCCTCTTTCTAGAGGTTTTTTCGGCCTTAGGTGCCATAAATGGTTATGGAAAAACAAAAAGCAATGCTTTTACCACACCAAACTTAAAATGTTTGCTCGTCCCCGAGCAAAAGAAGAAAGAAAGGTGGAGAAGAAGAAGAAATGGAGGAGATGGAGTGGTGTGTGGTTTCGGCAAAGGGGGGTTGAGTGTGTATGATGGGGTGGATTTGGGAGGGATATGGTTTGAATTTGAATGGTAAAGTAGGTGGGGTTTTATGGTGGATGGATGTGAGTGGTAAAGAGATGATGGAGAAGAGTGTTATGGAAAGGTGTAAAGAGGAGAGAAGAAGAGGTGGGATAGGTGGGGATCCTGTGGGGTCCACAAATCCTGATGGGTCAAGGACTTAGCATCCCTGCTCCATTTAGGCGTGCAAAAACGCCCTTAGAGTGCAATCCTGGCGTTTAACGCTGGCATTAAACACCATCTTTTCTCCCTTTCTTGGCGTTTAATGCCGACTTGGTGCTCTGTTCTGGCGTTAAACACCAGACTGTAGCTTGTTTCTGGCGTTTAACGCCAGCTTGATGCTTCTTTCTGGTGTTAAACGCCAGTCTGATGCTTCTTACTGGCGTTTAAACGCCAATAAGCTCTTCCTCCAGGGTGAGCTATTTTTAATGCTATTTTTTATTCTGTTTTTGATTTTTTAGTTGTTTTTGTGACTTCACATGATCATCAACCTAAAGAAAACATAAAATAACAAAGGGAAACATAAATAGATAATATTAGATAACATTGGGTTGCCTTCCAATAAGCACTTCTTTAATGTCAATAGCTTGACAGTGAGCTTTCATGGAGTCTCACAGATAATCAGAGCAAGGTTGTGGCCTCTCAACACCAAACTTAGAGGTTGGTTGTGGCCTCCCAACACCAAACTTAGAGTTTGAATGTGGGGGTTTTGTTTGACTCTGTATTGAGAGAAGATTTTCATGCTTCCTCTCCATGATTACAGAAGGAGAACCTTGAGTCTTGAATACAAGGTAGTCCTCATTCAACTGAAGGACCAACTCTCCTCTGTCAACATCAATCACAGCTTTTACTGTGGCTAGGAAGGGTCTGCTGATGAGCGGATAATTTATACGCTTTTTGGCATTGTTTTTACATAGTTTTTAGTATGATTTAGTTAGTTTTTAGTATATTTTTATTAGTTTTTATGCAAAAATCACATTTCTAGACTTTACTATGCGTTTGTGTGTTTTTCTGTGATTTCAGGTATTTTCTAGCTGAAATTGAGGGACCTGAGCAAAAATCAGATTCAGAGGTTGAAGAAGGACTGCAGATGCTGTTGGATTCTGACCTTCCTGCACTCAAAATGGATTTTCTGGAGCTACAGAACACCAAATGGCGTGCTCTCAATTGCGTTGGAAATTCGACATCCAGGGCTTTCCAGCAATATATAATAGTCCATACTTTGCCCGAGTTTAGACGATGCAAACTGGTGTTGAACGCCAGTTCCATGCTGCATTCTGGAGTTAAACGCCAGAAACATGTTGCAAAGTGGAGTTAAACGCCAGAAATAGGTTACAAACTGGCGTTCAACTCCAAGAGAAGCCTCTACACGTGTAAAGCTCAATGCTCAGCCCAAGCACACACCAAGTGGACCCCGAAAGTGGATTTCTACATCATTTACTCATTTTTGTAAACCCTAGTAACTAGTTTAGCATAAATAGGACTTTTTACTATTGTATTTACATCTTTGGAACATCTTTAGTTTTCATCTTTAGATCACGTTTGGGGGCTGGCCATTCGGCCATGCCTGGACCTTCATCACTTATGTATTTTCAACGGTAGAGTTTCTACACACCATAGATTAAGGTGTGGAGCTCTGCTGTTCCTCATGAATTAATGCAAAGTACTATTATTTTTCTATTCAATTCAAGCTTATTCCTTCTCTAAGATATCCATTCGCACCCAAGAACATGATGAATGTGATGATTATGTGACGCTCATCATCATTCTCACTTATGAACGCGTGCTTGACAAAAACTTCCGTTCTACATGCAAACAAGCTAGAATGAGTATCTCTTAGATATCTAATACAGAGGACCGAGTCCGAGATATTAGAGTCTTCGTGGTATAAGTTAGAACCCATGGATGGCCATTCTTGAGATCCGGAAATTCTAAATCTTGTCTGTGGTATTCCGAGTAGGATCTGGGAAGGGATGGCTGTGACGAGCTTCAAACTCGCGAGTGCTGGGCGTAGTGACAGACGCAAAAGGATAGTAAATCCTATTCCAGTATGATCGAGAACCGACAGATGATTAGCCATGTAGTGACAGCGCATTGGACCATTTTCACAGAGAGGATGGGATGTAGCCATTGACAACGGTGATGCCCTACATAAAGCTTGCCATGGAAAGGAGTAGGAATGGGTAGATGAAGACAGTAGGAAAGCAGAGGTTCAGGAGAAATGAAAGCATCTTCATACGCTTATCTGAAACTCTCACCAATGAATTACATAAGTATCTCTATCTTTAATTTACATTTTAATTATGTTTTTATTATCAATTCACTATAACCATTTGAATCCGCCCGACTGAGATTTACAAGGTGGCCATAGCTTGCTTCAGGCCGACAATCTCCATGGGATCGACCCTTACTCACGTAAGGTTTATTACTTGGACAACCCAGTGCACTTGCTAGTTAGTTGTGCGAAG
This sequence comes from Arachis ipaensis, assembly GCF_000816755.2. NCBI lineage: Eukaryota > Viridiplantae > Streptophyta > Magnoliopsida > Fabales > Fabaceae > Arachis > Arachis ipaensis. The sequence goes on along the minus strand of NC_029788.2, from coordinate 41,618,840 downwards.
TTGTGATAAAGAGTTGAGATTACAATTGTGCGTACCAAGTTGTTGGCGCCATTGATGATCATAATTTCGTGCACCAAGTTTTTGGCGCCGTTGCCGGGGATTGTTCGAGTTTGGACAACTAACGGTTCATCTTGTTGCTCAGATTAGGTAATTTTATTTTAATTTTAAGCTTTTTATTTCCTATTTTCGAAAAATACAAAAAAAATAATTTTTTTCTTTTTTGTTTTTCCCAATTAATTTTTGAAAAATAAAAAAAAATTTATAAAATCATAAAATCAAAAATATTTTTATGTTTCTTGTTTGAGTCTAGAGTCAAGTTTTAAGTTTGGTGTCAATTGCATCTTTTTAATTTTCCAAAAATTATTTTCAAAAATTTCATGCATTGCATTCTTCATGATCTTCAAGTCGTTCTTGGCCAGTCTTCTTGTTTGATCTTCATATTTTCTTGTTTTGTGTCTTTTCTTGTTTTTCATATGCATTCTTGAATTCTTAGTGTCTAAAAATTAAAAATTTCTAAGTTTGGTGTCTTGCATATTTTCTTTTATTGAAAATTTTTGAAAAATACATACTTGATGTTCATCATGATCTTCAAAGTGTTCTTGGTGTTCATCTTTGCATTCAAAGTGTTCTTGCATATTTTTCTTGTTTTGATTCATAATTTTCATGTTTTGAGTCTTTTTATTGTTTTTCTCTTTCTTCATTCAAAATTCAAAAATAAAAAATTATCTTTCCCCTTTTCCTCTCATCAAATTCGAAAATTTGAGTTGACTTTTTCAAAAAAATTTTAAAATCTTGTTATTTCTTATGAGTCAAATCAAATTTTCTATTTAAAAATTCTATCTTTTTTTAAGTATTTTTCAAAAATCAAATCTTTTTCAATTTCCTTTTAATATTTTCGAATTCCTTTTTAAAATTTTTCGAAATCTTTTTCATTTTTCTCTTAATGTTTTCTAAAATATTCAAATTAATTTTCAAAATCTTTTTCTTATTTTATTTTATAATTTTCGAAATTACTACTAGCATTTAATGTTTTGATTCAAAAATGTTAAGTTTGTTACTGCCTAGTAAGAAAAGTTCAATCTTTAAATTTTAAAATCATATCTTTTTAGTTTCTTGTTAGTCAAGTAATCAACTTTAATTTTCAAAATCAAATCTTTTTAAAATTCTTTTTCAAATCTTTTTCAAAATAAATTTCAATCACATCTTTTTCAAAATTTAATTTCAAAATCTTTTCTAACTTTTTATCTTTTCAAATTTGATTTTCAAATATTTTTCAATTAACCACTTTACTTTTTGTTTGATTCTTATCTTTTTCAAAACTACCTAACTAATTCTCTTTCTCTAATTTTCGAAAATCCCTTCCCCCTTCCCCAAATTTCTTTTTTTTTATTAACTAATTATTTTAATTTTTAATTTAATTTGATTTCAATTTTAATTTTCAAAATTTAACTTTAAATTCTATTTTTAATTTAATTAATTTTCAAAATTCCCTCTCTCTCATCTCCTTCTAATTATTTATTTATTGACTAACATTTCTCTTTATCTCAAAAAGTCGAACCCTCTCTTCCTCTTGGTGTTCGAATTTCTCTTATTCTATTCTTCTATTCTCATACTCACATATAGGAATCTCTATACTGTGACATAGAGGATTTCATATTTTCTTTTCTGTTTTCTTCTTTTTCATATGAGCAGGAACAAGGATAAGAACATTCTTGTTGAAGCTGATCCTGAACCTAAAAGGACTCTGAAGAGGAAGCTAAGGAAAGCTAAAGCACAACTCTCTGGAGAAAATCTGACAGAAATTTTCGAAAAAGAAGAAGACATGGCCAAAAATAATAACAATGCAAGGAAGATGCTTGGTGACTTTACTGCACCAAATTCCAATTTACATGGAAGAAGCATCTCAATCCCTACCATTGGAGCAAACAATTTTGAGTTTAAACCACAATTAGTTTCTCTGATGCAACAGAACTGCAAGTTTCATGGACTTCCATCCGAAGATCCTTTTCAGTTCTTAACTGAATTCTTACAGATTTGTGATACTGTTAAGACCAATGGGGTTGATCCCGAGGTCTACAGGCTCATGCTTTTCCCGTTTTCTGTAAGAGACAGAGCTAGAATATGGTTGGATTCTCAACCTAAGGATAGCCTGAACTCTTGGGATAAGCTGGTCATGGCTTTCTTAGCCAAGTTCTTTCCTCCTCAAAAGCTTAGCAAGCTTAGAGTGGATGTTCAAACCTTCAAACAGAAAGAAGGTGAATCCCTCTTTGAAGCTTGGGAGAGATACAAGGAACTGACCAAAAAGTGTCCTTCTGACATGCTTTCGGAATGGACCATCCTGGATATATTCTATGATGGTCTGTCTAAATTATCAAAGATGTCATTGGACCATTCTGCAGGTGGATCCATTCACCTAAAGAAAACACCTACAGAAGCTCAAAGAACTCATTGACATGGTTGCAAATAACCAGTTCATGTACACTTTTGAAAGGAATCCTGTGAATAATGGGACGCCTCAGAAGAATGGAGTTCTTGAAATTGATACTTTGAATGCCATATTGGCTCAGAATAAAATATTGACTCAGCAAGTCAATATGATCTCTCAGAGTCTGAATGGATTGAAGGAATCATCCAACAGTACTAAAGAGGCCTCTTCTGAAGAAGAAGCTTATGATCCTGAGAACCCTGCAACAGCAGAGGTGAATTACATGGGTGAACCCTATGGAAATACCTATAATCCCTCATGGAGAAATCATCCAAATTTCTCATGGAAGGATCAACAAAAGCCTCAACAAGGCTTTAACAATGGTGGAAGAAACAGGTTTAGCAATAGCAAACCTTTTCCATCATCCACTCAGCAACAGACAGAGAATTCTGAGCATAATCCATCTAGCTTAGCAAATATAGTCTCTGATCTATCTAAGGCCACTTTAAGTTTCATGAATGAAACAAGGTCCTCCATTATAAATTTGGAGGCACAAGTGGGCCAGCTGAGTAAAAGAGTCACTGAAATCCCTCCTAGTACTCTCCCAAGCAATACAGAAGAGAACCCAAAAAGAGAGTGCAAGGCCATTGATTTAACCATCATGGCCAAACCTATAAGGGAGGGAGAGGACGTGAATCCCAGTGAGGAAGACCTCCTGGGACGTCCAGTGACCAATAAGGAGTTTCTCAATGAGGAACCAAAGGAATCTGAGGCTCACCTAGAGACCATAGAGATTCCATTAAACCTTCTTCTACCCTTCATGAGCTCTGATGAGTATTCTTCTTTTGAAGAGAATGAAGATGTTACTGAAGAGCAAGTTGTTAAGTACCTTGGTGCAATCATGAAGCTGAATGTCAAATTATTTGGTAATGAGACTTGGGAAGATGAACCTCCCTTGCTCATCAATGAACTGAGTGATCTGGATCAACTGACATTGCCTCAGAAGAAACAGGATCCTGGAAAGTTCTTAATACCTTGTACCATAGGCACCATGGCCTTTGAGAAGGCTCTATGTGACCTTGGGTCAGGGATAAACCTCATGCCACTCTCTGTAATGGAGAAAATGGGAATCTTTGAGGTGCAAGCTGCCAGAATCTCATTAGAGATGGCAGACAACTCAAGAAAACAGGCTTATGGACAAGTAGAGGACGTGCTAGTAAAGGTTAAAGGCCTTTACATCCCTGTTGATTTCATAATCCTAGACACTGGAAGGATGAGGATGAATCCATCATCCTTGGAAGACCCTTCCTAGCCACAGAAAGAGCTGTGATTGACGTGGACAGAGGAGAATTGATCCTTCAACTGAATGAGGACAACCTTGTGTTTAAAACTCAAGGATCTCCTTCTGTAACCATGGAGAGGAAGCATGAAAAGCTTCTCTCACTGCAGAGTCAACCAGAGTCCCCACAGTCAAACTCTAAGTTTGGTGTTGGGAGGCCACAACCAAACTCTAAGTTTGGTGTTGAACCCCCATATTCAAACTCTAAGTTTGGTGTAGGGAGGTTCCAACCTTGCTCTGATTATCTGTGAGGCTCCATGAGAGCTCACTGTCAAGCTATTGACATTAAAGAAGCGCTTGTTGGGAGGCAACCCAATGTTATCTAATTATATTTATTTATTTTCCATTGTTATTTTATGTTTTCTTTAGGTTGATGATCATGTGAAGTCACAAAAACTACTGAAAAATAAAAAACATAATGAAAAATAGAATGGAAAATAGCACACCCTGGAGGAGAACAGTTTGGCGTTTAAACGCCAGAAACAAGCATCTGTCTGGCGTTTAACGCCAGAAAAAGGCACCAAGCTGGCGTTTAACGCCAGAAACAAGCATCTACCTGGCGTTAAACGCTAGAACAGAGCATGGAAGTGGCGTTTAACACCAGAAACAGGCAGCAGTCTGGCGTTAAACGCCAGGATTGCATGTATAGGGTGTTTTACACGTCTAAAGGGTGCAGGGATGAAAAATCCTTGACACCTCAGGATCTGTGGATCCCACAGGATTCCCACATGATCTGTGGATCCCACAGGATCCCCACCACTTCTTCTCTTCCCTTCACACCTTTTCATAACTCTCTTCCCCAAATACCCTTCACCAATCACTTCAAATTCTTTCCCATCACCCCCTCACCACTCACATCCATCTTCTCTTCCTCATAAACCCCACCTACCTTCAAATTCAAAATATTTTCCCTCCCAAACCCAACCCTAATGGCCGAAACTTAACCCTTCCCCCCTCCTATATAAACCCCTCATTCTTTCTTCATTTTCACACAACCCAACCCTAACTTCTCCCCTTGGCCGAAAATACCTCACCCTCCATCTCCTCCATTTTCTTCTTCTTCTACTACTTTCTTTATTCTTTTGCTCGGGGACGAGCAAACATTTTAAGTTTGGTGTGGTAAAAGCATAGCTTTTTGTTTTTCCATAACCATTTATGGCACCTAAGGCCAGAGAAACCTCTAGAAAGAGGAAAGGGAAGGCAATTGCTTCCACCTCTGAGTCATGGGAGATGGAGAGATTCATCTCAAAGGTCCATCAAGACCACTTCTATGAAGTTGTGGCCAAGAATAAAGTGATCCCTGAGGTTCCTTTTAAGCCCAAGAAGAATGAGTATCCGGAGATCCGACTTGAAATCCAAAGAAGAGGTTGGGAAGTTCTCACCAACCCCATTCAACAAGTCAGGATCCTAATGGTTCAAGAATTCTATGCAAACGCATGGATCACTAGGAACCATGATCAAAGTGTGAACCCGAATCCAAAGCATTGGCTTACCATGGTTCGGGGGAAATACTTAGATTCCAGTCCAGAAAATGTAAGGCTGGCGTTCAACTTGCCAATGATGGAAGAGAACGTACGCCCCTACACAAGAAGGGTCAACTTTGATCAAAGGTTGGACCAAATCCTCATAGACATATGTGAGGAAGGAGCTCAATGGAAAATTGACTCAAGAGGCAAGCCGGTTCAATTAAGAAGGCATGACCTCAAACCAGTGGCTAGGGGATGGCTAGAGTTCATTCAACGCTCAATTATTCCTACTAGTAACCGGTCTGAAGTTACTATAGACCGGGCCATCATGATCCATAGTATCATGATTGGAGAAGAGGTGGAAGTTCATGAGATTATACCTCAAGAACTCTACAAGGTGGCTGACAAGTCCTCCACTTGGGTAAGGTTAGCCTTTCCTCACCTCATTTGCCACCTCTGCAATTCGGCTGGAATTGACATAGAGGGAGACATCCTCATTGAAGAAGACAAGCCCATCACTAAGAAAAGGATGGAGCAAATAAGAGATCATGGACCTCAACATGAGCATGAGGAAATTCCTCACCATGAAATCCCTGAGATGCCTCAGGGGATGCACTTTTCTCCACAGAATTATTAGGAACAAATCAACACTTCCCTAGGAGAATTAAGTTCCAACATGGGACAACTAAGGGTGGAGCATCAAGAGCACTCCATCATCCTCCATGAAATTAGAGAAGATAAAAGAGCTATGAGGGAGGAGCAAGAAAGACAAGGAAGAGACATAGAGGAGCTCAAAAGCACCATTGGTTCTTCAAGAAGAGGAAGACGCCACCCTCACTAAGGTAGACTCATTCCTTAATCTCCTTGTCTAATTATTTTCTGTTTTTTCGATTTTTGAGCTTTATGTTTATTTATATTTGTGTCTTATTACATGATCATTAGTGTCTAAGTGTCTATGCCTTAAACTTATGAATATGAATCCATCAACTCTCTTGAATGAAAAATGTTTTAATTACAAAAGAACAAGAAGTACATGGTTTCGAATTCATCCTTGAAACTAGTTTAATTATTTTGATGTGGTGGCAACACTTTTTGTTTTCTGAATGAATGCTTGAATAGTGCATATGTCTTTTGAAGTTGTTGTTTATGAATGTTAAATATGTTGGCTCTTGAAAGAATGATGAAAAGGAGAAATATTATTTGATAATCTGAAGAATCATAAAAATGATTCTTGAAGCAAGAAAAAGCAGTGAATACAAAAGCTTGCAGAAAAAAAAATGCGAAAAAAAGAGAGAAAAAGAAAAAGAAAAAGAAAAAGCAAGCAGAAAAAGCCAAAAGCTCTTTAAACCAAAAGGCAAGAGCAAAAAGCCAATAGCCCTTAAAACCAAAAGGCAAGGGTAATAAAAAGGATCCAAGGCTTTGAGCATCAGTGGATAGGAGGGCCTAAAGGAATAGAATCCTGGTCTAAGCGGCTAAACCAAGCTATCCCTAACCATGTGCTTGTGGCGTGAAGGTGTCAAGTAAAAACTTGAGACTGAGCGGTTAAAGTCAAGGTCCAAAGCAAAAATAGAGTGTACTTAAGAACCCTGGACACCTCTAATTGGGGAATTTAGCAAAGTTGAGTCACAATCTGAAAAGGTTCACCCAGTTATGTGTCTGTGGCATTTATGTATCTGGTGGTAATACTGGAAAACAAAGTGCTTAGGGCCACAGCCAAGACTCAATAGTTTTTAGTATGATTTAGTTAGTTTTTAGTATATTTTTATTAGTTTTTAATTAAAATTCACATTTCTGGACTTTACTATGCGTTTGTGTATTTTTCTGTGATTTCAGGTATTTTATGGCTGAAATTGAGGGACCTGAGCAAAAATCAGATTCAGAGGTTGAAGAAGGACTGCAGATGCTGTTGAATTCTGACCTTCCTGCACTCAAAATAGATTTTCTGGAGCTACAGAACACCAAATGGCATGCTCTTAATTGCGTTGGAAAGTCGACATCCAGGGCTTTCCAACAATATATAATAGTCCATACTTTGCCGGAGTTTAGAAGATGCAAACTGGCGTTGAACGCCAGTTCCATACTGCATTCTGGAGTTAAACGCCAAAAACAGGTTGCAAAGTGGAGTTAAACGTCAGAAATAGGTTGCAAACTGGCGTTCAACTCCAAGAGAAGCCTCTACACGTGTAAAGCTCAATGCTCAGTCCAAGCACACACCAAGTGGGCCCCGGAAGTGAATTTCTGCATCAATTACTCATTTCTGTAAACCCTAGTAACTAGTTTAGCATAAATAGGACTTTTTACTATTGTATTTACATCTTTGGAACATCTTTAGTTTTCATCTTTAGATCACGTTTGGGGGCTGGCCATTCATCCATGCCTGGACCTTCATCACTTATGTATTTTCAACGGTAGAGTTTCTACACACCATAGATTAAGGTGTGGAGCTCTGCTGTTCCTCATGAATTAATGCAAAGTACTATTGTTTTTCTATTCAATTCAAGCTTATTCCGTCTCTAAGATATCCATTCGCACCCAAGAACATGATGAATGTGATGATTATGTGACGCTCATCATCATTCTCACTTATGAACGCGTGCCTGACAAACACTTCCGTTCTACATGCAAACAAGCTAGAATGAGTATCTCTTAGATATCTAATACAGAGGACCGAGTCTGAGATATTAGAGTCTTCGTGGTATAAGTTAGAACCCATGGATGGCCATTCTTGAGATCCGGAAAGTCTAAACCTTGTCTGTGGTATTCCGAGTAGGATCTGGGAAGGGATGGCTGTGACGAGCTTCAAACTCGCGAGTGCTGGGCGTAGTGACAGACGCAAAAGGATAGTAAATCCTATTCCAGTATGATCGAGAACCGACAGATGATTAGCTATACAGTGATAACGCATTGGACCATTTTCACAGAGAGTGACAACGATGATGCCCTACATAAAGCTTGCCATGGAAAGGAGTAGGAATGGGTGGATGAAGACAATAGGAAAGTAGAGGTTCAGGAGAAACGAAAGCATCTTCATACGCTTATCTGAAACTCTCACCAATGAATTACATAAGTATATCTATCTTTAATTTACATTTTAATTATGTTTTTATTATCAATTCACCATAACCATTTGAATCCGCCTGACTGAGATTTACAAGGTGACCATAGCTTACTTCAGGCCGACAATCTCCGTGGGATCGACCCTTACTCACATAAGGTTTATTACTTGGACGACCCAGTGCACTTGCTGGTTAGTTGTGCGAAGTTGTGATAAAGAGTTGAGATTACAATTGTGCATACCAAGTTGTTGGCGCCATTGATGATCACAATTTCGTGCACCATCTGCCAAGGATGATGGATTCATCCTCATCCTTCCCAGTGTCTAGGATTATGAAATCAGCAGGGATGTGAAGGCCTTCAACCTTCACTAGCACGTCCTCTACTAGTCCATAAGCTTGTTTCATTGATTTGTCTGCCATCTCTAGTAAGATTCTTGCAGCTTGTACCTCAAAGATTCCCAGTTTCTCCATTACAGAGAGTGGCATGAGGTTTATCCCTGACCCCAGGTCATACAGAGCCTTCTCAAAGGTCATGGTGCCTATGGTACAAGGTATGAAGAATTTTTCGGGATCCGATTTCTTCTGAGGTAATGTCTGCCTCATTAATGCACTCAGTTCATTGGTGAACAAGGGGGGTTCATCTTCCCAAGTCTCATTACCAAACAACTTGGCATTCAGCTTCATGATTGCTCCTAGATATTTAGCAACTTGCTCTTCAGTGATGTCTTCATCCTCTTCAGAGGAAGAATATTCATCAGAGCTTATGAATGGCAGAAGGAAGTTCAATGGAATCTCTATGGTCTCTGTATGAGCCTCAGATTCCTTTGGTTCCTTAAAGGGAAACTCCTTTCTGTCCAGAGGACGTCCCATGAGGCTTTTCTCACTGGGATTCACGTCCTCCTCACTCTCTCCAGGTTCGGCTATGTTGGTCATGGTTATGGCCTTGCACTCTCTCTTGGGATTTTCTTCTGTTTTGCTTGGGAGAGTACTGGGAGGAGTTTCAATAATCTTCCTACTCAGCTGACCCACCTGTGCCTCCAAATTTCTAACGGAGGACCTTGTTTCATTCATGAAACTTAGTGTGGTCTTGGATAGATCAGAGACTATGGTTGCCAGGCCAGAATGGCTCTGTTCAGGATTCTCTGTCTGTTGCTGAGAAGATGATAGAAAAGGCTTGCTATTGCTAAACCTATTTCTTCCACCATTATTATTGAAGCCTTGTTGAGGCTTCTGTTGGTCCTTCCATGAGAAATTTGGATGATTTCTATAGGTGTTTCCATAGGGTTCTCCCATGTAATTCACCTCTGCCATTGCAGGGTTCTCAGGATCATAAGCTTCTTCTTCAGAAGATACTTCTTTAGTACTGTTGGATGCAGCTTGTAATCCATTCAGACTCTGAGAAATCATATTGACTTGCTAAGTCAATATTTTGTTCTGAGCCAATATGGCATTCAGAGTATCAATTTCAAGAACTCCCTTCTTTTGAAGCGTCCCATTGTTCACAGGACTCCTCTCAGAGGTGTACATGAACTGGTTATTTGCAACCATTTCAATAAGTTCCTGAGCTTCTGCAGGGGTTTTCAGATGAAGAGATCCTCCTGCAGAATGGTTCAATGATATTTTTGACAACTCAGACAGACCATCATAGAATATACATATGATGCTCCATTCCGGAAACATGTTAGTAGGACACCTTTTGATCAATTGCTTATATCTTTCCCAAGCTTCATAGAGGGACTCACCTTCCTTCTGTCTGAAGGTTTAGATTTTCACTCTAAGCTTGCTCATCTTTTGAGGTGGAAAGAATTTGGCCAGGAAAGTACTGACCAGCTTTTTCCAAGAGTTTAGGCTTTCCTTAGGTTGTGAATCCAACCATGTTCTAGCTCTGTCTCTTACAACAAAAGGGAAAAGCATAAGCTTGTAGACCTCGGGATCAACTCCATTGGTCTTGACAGTGTCACAGATTTGCAAGAATTCAGCTAAAAACTGATGAGGATCTTCCATTGGAAGTCCATGAAACTTGCAATTCTGTTGCATTAGAGAAACTAATTGAAGCTTAAGCTCAAAGTTGTTTACTCCAATGGCAGGAATTGAGATGCTTCTTCCATAGAAGTTAGAAGAGGGTGCAATAAAGTCACCAAGCATCTTCCTTGCATCTCCACCATTGTTATTGGGTTCGGCCATCTCCTCTTCTTTTTTGAAAAATTCTGTCAGGTCCTCTCCAAAGTGTTGTGCTTTAGCTTCTCTTAGCTTCCTCTTTAGAGTCTTTTTAGGATCAGGATCAGCTTTAATAAGAATGTCTTTATCTCTATTCCTGCTCATATGAAAAAGAAGAGAACAGAAAAAAAGAGGAATCCTCTATGTTACAGTATAGAGATTCCTTTATGTGAGTAGAAGAAGAGAAGAATGAGGTAGATGGGGAATAAGAAGAATTCGAACACAGAGAGAGGGAAAAGAATTCAAAAATTAAATAAAATAAAATAAAAATATTTTTGTTTTTATTTTAAATATTGGTTAGTATTCGAAAATTAAAAAGAGAAATAAAATTAAATTAAATTAAAATTTAAAACAATTATTTAATTTGAAAGGAATTTTGAAAAAGTGGTAAGGGATTTTCGAAAGTTAGAGAGAGAAAAGTAGTTAGGTGGTTTTGAAAAAGATATGATTGAAATAGAAGACTTTTTAAAATCAAACAAAAAGTTAAGTGGTTAATTGAAAAAGATTTTGAAAATCAATTTTGAAAAGATAAAAAGTTAGAAAAGATTTTGAAATTAAGTTTTGAAAAAGATATGATTGAAATTTATTTTGAAAAAGATTTGAAAGAGAAATTTAAAAAGATTTGATTTTGAAAATTAAAGTTGATTACTTGACTAACAAGAAACTCAAAGATATGATTTTAAAATTTAAAGATTGAACCTTTCTTAATAGGCAAGTAATAACTTGAGATTTTTGAATCGATCATATTAAATGTTAGTAATGAATTCGAAAATATGAAATCAAAATAAGAAAAAGATTTTGAAAATCAAATGTTTGAAATTCTCAAAAATATGAAAGAAGAAAATTGAAAAAGATTTGATTTTTGAAAAAGGTTTTGAAAAGATAGGATTTTTAAATTGAAAATTTGACTTGACTCATAAGAAACAACTAAATTTTAAAAATTTTTGACTAAGTCAAATCAAATTTTCGAAATTTATTTGTAAATAAGGGAAAGATATTTTTTTGATTTTTGAATTTTTAATGAAGAAAGAGAAAAACATAAAAATGATGCAAAACATGAAAATTTAAGATCAAAACAAAGAATGTATGCAAGAACACTTTGAATGCTAAGATGAACACCAAGAACACTTTGAATGTCAAGATGAACATCAAGAACATGTTTTTGAAAATTTTTAAGAAAAGAAACACATGCAAGACACCAAACTTAGAAATTTTCAAACTTTAGACACTAATAATTCAAAAATGCATATGAAAGACAAGAAAAGACACAAGACAAGAAAATGCAAAGATCAAATAAAGAAAATCATCAAGAACAACTTGAAGATTACGAAGACACATGCATGGATTTTCGAAACTTTTTAGAAAAATTAAAAATATGCAATTGACACCAAACTTAAAATTTGACACTAGACTCAAACAAGAAACACAATATTTTTGGTTTTTATGGTTTTGTTAAATTTTTTTTTGGATTTTTTGAAAATAAGAAATAAAAAGCTTAAAAATAAAATAAAATTACCTAATCTGAGCAACAAGATGAACCGTCAGTTGTCCAAACTCGAACAATCCCCGGCAGCGGCGCCAAAAACTTGGTGCACGAAATTGTGATCTCAACTGCGCCAACAACTTGGTACGCACGTTCATAATCTCAACTCCTTTTCACAACTCCGCACAACTAACCAGCAAGTGCACTGGGTCGTCCAAGTAATAAACCTTACATGAGTAAGGGTCGATCCCACGGAGATTGTCGGCTTGAAGCAAGCTATGGTCATCTTGCAAATCTCAGTCAGGCATATTCAATTGGTTATGAGGTTTTGATAATTAAAATATAAATAAAATATAAAATAAGATAGAAATACTTATGTAATTCATTGGTGGGATTTCGGATAAGCGTATGGAGATGCTTTGTTCCTTCTGAATCTCTGCTTTCCTACTGCCTTCATTCAATTATTTATACTCCTTTCCATGGCAAGCTGTATGTTGGGGGATCACCGTTGTCAATGGCTACCGTCCGTCCTCTCAGTGAAAATGGTCCAAATGCGCTGTCACTGCACGGCTAATCATCTGTCGGTTCTCACTCATGTTGGAATAGGATCCATTGATCCTTTTGTGTCTGTCACTACGCCCAACACTCGTGAGTTTGAAGCTCGTCACAGTCATCCCATCCCAGATCCTACTCGGAATACCACAGACAAGGTTTAGACTTTCCGGATCTCAAGAATACTGCCAATTGATTCTAGCTTATACCACGAAGACTCCGATCTTTCGGAATGGAGGCTAAGAGATATACACTCAAGCTATTGCAAATAGAACAGAAGTGATTGTCAGGCACACATTCATAGGTGAGAATGATGATGAGTGTCACGGATCATCACATTCATCAGGTTGAAGTGCGAGTGAATATCTTGGAATAAGAATAAGCTTGAATTGAATAGAAAAACAATAGTACTTTGCATTAATTCATGAAGAACAGCAGAGCTCCACACCTTAATCTATAGGGTGTAGAAACTCCACCGTTGAAAATACATAAATGATAACAGTGTTCATTGGCTTCGGCCCCCGAGAGGGAACCAGAATGACCAAAAGCCTAAAAGTGGTCAAAAGACATGAAATAAATCACTAAAAGTAGTTTTTATACAAAATTAGTAGCTAGGGTTACAGAAAATAAGTAACTAAGTGCAGATAGTGCAGAAATCCACTTTTGGGGCCCACTTGGTGTGTGCTTGGGCTGAGCATTGAGCTTTACACGTGTAGAGACTTCTCTTGGAGTTAAACACCAGGTTGCAGCCTGTTTATGGCATTTAACTCTGGTCTGTAACATGTTTCTAGCGTTTAACTTCAGAATAGGGCAGGAAGTTGGCGTTTGAATGCCAGTTTGCATCATCAAAACTCGGGCAAAGTATAAACTATTATATATTGCTGGAAAGCCTTGGATGTCTACTTTCCAACGCAATTAAGAGCGCGCCAATTGAGTTTCTGTAGCTCCAGAAAATCCATTTAGAGTGCAGGGAGGTCAGAATCCAATAGCATCTGCAGTCCTTTTTCAGCCTCTGAATCAGATTTTTGCTCAGGTCCCTCAATTTCAGCCAGAAAATACCTGAAATTACAGAAAAACACATAAACTCATAGTAAAGTCCAAAAATTTGATTTTTGCATAAAAACTAATAAAAACATAGTAAAAACTAACTAAATTATACTAAAAACTACCTAAAAATAATGCCAAAAAGCATATAAATTATCCGCTCATCACCTAACTCTCTGGTTTTTGTACCAGAGAGTTCAGATTGCACCATCGGCGTGTGCGCGCATAATGCACTTGCGCATCGATGGCCAATTTGCAAGGGGCGCGCAGGCAGCACGTACGCTGGCACGTGGGTGTCTGACGCGAGATGGGCATAAAGTGGGCATAACTCTCGGGTTTTGACCTAGGAATTAGAAATGCACCACCGGCACGCGCGCGCACGGTGCACTCGCGCGCGGTTGCTCTTTTTTCCTTTTGCCCCCTTTTTTTTTACAACATAAAAAGAGCTATTCTAACACATTCTTGGCAGGTGTTTAAGCTAGTAGTCAAAGAGACATTCACAAATTCATGCATTATTCAAAATATAGGATTCTCTCTACTTCAACAATTCATCCATACCAAAATGATAAAATCTATCTAAACATCCTAGTTATCCAAAAAGATCAAAAAATTAGCATTCCTATGCAATCAACAACATCAAGAAGTCACAAAATATACAAAAATCTAGAGCTAAAACAAGAATGTATACACAAGGAAGATCTTACCACGGTAGGGTGCCTCCCACCAAGCACTTTTCTTTAACGTCCTTAAGTTGGACGGTCAGTCACTCAAGCTTCTCCTTCTCTAGGTGCATCCGCCAATAGGAACACCTCTAGCTCTTTTGGAAGCTTGTAGCCATGGTACTTCTTCACTCTATGTCCATTCACCTTGAAAGTTGCTTCACTTTTAGGATCAAACAACTCCACCACTCCATAGGGCTTTATCTCTTTCACCTTGAAAGGTCCTTCCCATCTAGAACGGAGCTTGCCAGGCATGAATCGAAGCCTCGAGTTGTAGAGGAGAACCTCATCACCTTCTTGGAAATCCTTCTTTCGGATGTGATGGTCATGAAATGCTTTAGTCTTTTCCTTGTAGATCCGGGCATTCTCATATGATTCGTTCCTCAAACACTCGAGCTCCTCTAGCTGTAATTTCCTGGCTTCACCCGCCTTAGTCAAATCCATGTTGCACTGCTTTACCACCCAATAGGCTCTATTCTCAATCTCTACCGAAAGGTGGCATGCCTTACCATAGACGATCCGGAAGGGACTCATCCCTAACGGAGTCTTGTAGGCCGTTTTATACGCCCATAGTGCATCTCCTAACCGGAGGCTCCAATCCTTCCTTTGTGGATTGACCACTTTCTCCAAGATTCTCTTAATCTCCCGGTTGGACACTTCTGCTTGTCCGTTGGTCTGTGGGTGATAAGCAGTAGCAACCTTAGGTGACACTCCATAGCGCTTGAGCAATGCCTCTACTTTCCTGTTACAAAAGTGGGATCCTTGGTCGCTCACGATTGCTCGTGGCGACCCATAACAGCATACAATGTTATTCCTGATAAAAGAAATGACGGTATTGGCATCGTCAAGGCTGGTAGGTATTGCTTCTACCCACTTTGACACGTAGTCAACTGCTAACAGAATATACAGATACCCACTTGAGTTGGGAAACGGTCCCATAAAGTCAATGCCACACACATCAAATATCTCACAGAACAGCATAGGTTGCTGAGGCATTTCATCCCTTTGGGATGTGTTTCCCGACTTCTGACACTGATGGCAAGACACACAGAACCGGTTAGCATCCTTGAATAAAGTTGGCCACCAGAATCCATAATTCAACACCTTTTTAGCGGTCCTTTGTGGGCCAAAGTGGCCACCACATTTGGACGAATGGCAAGCTTCAAGAATGGGTTAGATTTCAGACTCCGGGATACATCTTCAAATTACTTGGTCCACTCCCCTCTTCCACAAGTGAGGGTCATCCCAAATATAGTATTTGGAATCACTCCTCAACTTATCCCTTTGGTGTTTAGAAAAGTTGGGAGGGAAGAGTTTTGCAACCAAGTAGTTCGCCATTGGGGCAAACCAATGAAAACTATCTGACACAGCATGCAAACTGTCTAATGGAAATGAGTTATTGATCAGAAATTGGTCAAATTTTAAATTCTCAATGCAGCTTAAATGATCCACAACCAAGTTTTGAGACCCACTCCTGTCCCTAGTCTCAATGTCGAATTCTTGTAAAAGCAAGATCCAACATATGAGTCTAGGCTTTGACTCATTCTTTGTTAATAAGTACTTTAAAGCTGCATGATCCGTGTATACCACTATCTTGGACCCTAGCAAATAAGATCTAAATTTATCTAAAGCATGAACAATAGCTAGGAGTTCCTTTTCAATAGTGGTATAGTTGGATTGTGCTGCATCCAGTGTTTTAGAAGAGTAAGCAATGACATAAGAGAGTTTACCATCGCGCTGTGTAAGTGCGGTACCTACAACATGGTTTGACGCATCGCACATTATCTCGAATGGCAACGTCTAGTTGGGGCCTTGCACAATCGGTGCTGTGGTAAGAACTCTCCTTAGCTCTTCAAACGCTTTCACACATTCACTATCAAACTCAAAGTCCACATCTTTTTGGAGTAGGCGCGACAATGGCAAAGCAATCTTGCTGAAATCTTTAATAAAGCGCCTATAGAATCTTGCATGTCCTAAAAACGAGCGGACCTTCCTCACAGATGAGGGGTGAGGTAAAGTGGTGATAACATCGACCTTGGCCGGGTCTACAGAAATGCCTTCATGAGATACTACATGTCCTAACACTATACCTTGTCTTACCATAAAGTGACATTTTTCAAAATTCAAGACAAGGTTAGTGTCAACACATCTAGCTAAGACTTTGGCCAAGTTCTCTAAGCAACAATCAAATGAAGTTCCATAAACACTGAAGTCATCCATAAAGACTTCCAAACAATTCTCCATCAGATCAGAAAAGACACTCGTCATACACCGCTAAAAAGTAGCAGGTGCATTACATAGTTCAAAAGGTATCCTTTTATAGGCAAAGGTGCCAAAAGGGCAAGTGAATATGCTCTTCTCCTGATCTTCAAGAGCAATGTGAATCTGGAAGTAACCAGTGAATCCATCAAGAAAACAATAATGGGATTTACCCGCCAAACGGTCCAACATCTGATCGATAAAGGGCAAAGGGTAGTGGTCCTTCCTTGTAGCGGCGTTCAATCTTCTATAATCGATGCACACTCGCCAAGCATTTTGTACTCTCTTGGTGACCACTTCACCATCATCCTTTTTAACCGCAGTGTTGCCTGATTTCTTGGGAACAACCTGGACCGAGCTCACCCACTCATTGTCAGAAATTGGGTATATGATACCCGCATCAAATAGCCTAGTGACCTCCTTCTTTACCACATCGAGGATAGTTGAGTTGAGCCTTCTTTGCGGTTGCCTAACCGGCCTAGCTCCTTCTTGGAGAAATATACGATGCATGCACTTGCGGGGGTCAATCCCCACAATATCGGCTAGGCTCCACCCAATTGCCTTCTTGTACTTTCTTAGAACATCTAGGAGCTTCCCTTCTTCTTCATTAGAAATCTCACTAGCAATAATGACCGGAAACTTTTGGTTGTCCTCTAAGAAAGCATACTTCAAATGAGATGGAAGAGGTTTCAATTCACTCTTTGCCTCAAGCTGAGGTTCCTTTTCATCAAGCTCACGGAGTTCATTCTCAATAACTTTCTCTTGTTTATCCTCTTGGTCACCCGTCTCTTCAACAGTAGGGTAGCATAACTTGTTGTAGTCTTCCTTTCGTACTTCCGCTACCACTTTATCAATTACATCACATCGGAGAACGGAATGCTCTTCGGGAGGATGCTTCATGACTTCATCCAAATTGAACTTGATAATCTTGTCCCCAACCTCAAAGGAATATGTGCCGATGAAGGCATCTAACTTGAATTTAGAGGTCTTAAGGAAGGGTCTACCAAGTAGAACGGAGGATGAGCTACTATTTTCTGTTGGAGGCATTTCAAGGATGTAAAAGTCAACCGGAAAAACCAAATCCTCGATCGCCACAAGTACATCTTCGGCTATTCCTATCACCGTGATCAGACTTTTATCGGCTAAGGCAAACCTCGCCGCTGACTTCTTTAATGGAGCTAAATTCAACCGCACAAAGATAGAAAGTGGCATGATACTTACACAAGCTCCTAGGTCACACATACAATCATGAAAAGTGCGCCCACCAATACAACAAGACACCAAACAAGGTCCAGGGTCACCACATTTCTTTGGAATAGGCTCCATCAAGAAAAATTGAACTACCCAAGGATAATGTCTCCAATTCTCCTATCCTATCCTTGTGTGTAGACAAGTCTTTCAAAAATTTTGCATACTTTGGAATTTGTTGAATAGCATCAAGAAGTGGTATGGTTACCTCAACCTTCTTGAACACTTGAAGCATGTTCAAATCAAATTCTGGCATTTTCTTTGCTTTCTTCACCATGGAAGGGAATGGAATAGGAATTGACTCATCCACTATAGCTTTCCTCTTGGGTTCCTTAAGACTTACTCCTTCTTCCTCATGCCTTTTGTCTACCTCCTCTTCTTCATGTGGAGCTTCAACAACCACTTCTTCCTCATGAATGTCTTCCATGACCCTTGGAGGTATCTCCTCCAATGTAGTCCCCAACCGTAGAGTGATGGTGTCGAGACCGCCCTTGGGGTTTGGTTGGAGTTAGGATGGAAGGTTAGAAGAGCTTGAGGGTTGGTTAGTGTTGTTGTTGGAGGGTTGAGGGTTGGTTTGACATGGCCATCTTTGAAAGCATATTGGTGAGGTTAGCCAATTGAGCGCCCAAGGCATCAAATTGAGCCTTGTTGCTCTCGTCCCATTTCTCCATGGCGGCTCTAAGCTCATCAACTTGATTGGTGGAAGATAGAGAGGTTTGGTTGGATTGTTGTCTATGGTGTGGTGCTTGGTATTTGGTGTAATTATTTTGGTTTTGGTTGGAGTGACCTTGGTTAGCTTGGTAGTTGGTGTTGTTATGGTGGTATTGAGATGAAGATTGGTTGTTGTTGTGATGAGAAGAAGAGTTGTTCCATCTTTGGTTTTGATTGCTCCCTTGTGCATTATCCCTCCACCCTTGATGTTGATTACTACCATGAGGATAGTTGTTTTGTCCTTGAGAAGGATAGGGTGGACGGTTGTTGTAATTCACATTGGCCACTACAAGGGCATGTTCCTCTTGAATTTGATGGCATTGATCGGTGTAATGTGTGGTGCTAGAGCACAAACCACAAATCCTAGGAGGGCCTTCAAGTTGAGCAACTGGAGGTGGGGCTTGGATGGCTTGGATGGAGTAGTATTCCTTTTGATCCTTTTGTATTTGCGTGAGGATGGTGGTCATATCCCCAAGTGCTTTGGTTAGGCTTGCTTCGGAAGGGGATGGTTCTACCATACCCTTGAAAGGATTACTTCTCACCCTTACATGTTGTGTAGCCTCGGCAACATCATTTATCAACTTCCAAGCTTCTTCCTCCATCTTGTTTTTTGAAAGGGAACCACCACTAGAAGCGGTGAGCAATCTTCTATCTTTCACACAAAGACCTCCGGTGAAGTAGCTAATGAGCAAGTGAGTGTTCAATCCATGATGTGGACAAGACTCCAATAGCCTCTTGAACTAAGTCCAATACTCATACAAACTCTCTTGGTCTCTTTGCATTATACCCGAGATCTCCTTCTGGATATAATCGGTCTTCTCCGATGGGAAGAACTTATCTAGAAACTCTCTTCTCAAGAAATCCTAATTGGTCACAATCTCATCCGGTAGCGAATAAAACCATGTCTTTGCTTGCCCTTCAAGAGAAAAAGGAAAGGCAAAAACCATAATAGCCAACTCATCGACTCCATGCCTTCGAGCCGTAGAAAAAGCAACTTGAAAATCTCTTAGATGTCGGATAGGGTCTTGACCTGGCAACCCATGATACTTAGGAAGTAGATGTATCAAGCTACTCTTCAACTCAAAGTTTGGATCAAGGTTAGGATACCTTGCTTGCAAAGGTTGAAGTATGATATCCGGAGCTCCTTGCTCATGCAAAGTGATCCGTCTTGGTTCTGCCATGTATGGTTTACCTGTAGGATGCAAAGATGTATTAGTAGTGCCAACAGAAGAATAGGAAGTAGTGGACTCCAAGTCACTCTCGGTACCGCCTAGTGATTCGGTATGTTTCTCAAGAGAGGCCGAAGTACTAGCTGTATAGACCAACCACCGTCTAGCTTGCCGAGTGTGTAACAAAGTTCTTTCAATTTCAGGGTCAAACTCGGCTAAGCTAGAATTCGGTTGATACCGAGTCATCAAACTTGGGAGTCATAGCACACATACAAAAGAAATCTAAACTATAGCTAAGTATTGAAAGAAAGTAAACTATCTACAATATTCACATATTCACATAACCAATATCAAGGCATATGTTGCAACCATTCCCCGGTGCGCCAAAAATTTGATGTGACACGGATACCGTCGGTAAAGAATTTCTCAATAAAATCGCGTTGCAAGTATAGCCTTCAACCGACAAATAATCTGCGGATCAAATTTAGAAAGGAAATTGGTTGTCACAAGTTCAACCCCAATAAAAATAACCGAAGTATTTAAACATCGGGTCGTCTCACAAGGAATGGGCAAACATGTGCATCAACATTGGTTAGAATTCTGGGGTTGTGAGTCATGAGCAAGAAATTAAACTATAAATCTTAACAAGCAAGTAATCTTAAAATGCAAGAAACTAATTCAAATGACTAAGCAAGATGTGAGCAATTCCAAACTAATAAGATAACATTCAATGTAATTCCACTCTAAAACTAAACAATAACTATATAACTAAGACAAGACAATTAGAATTTTAGGTTTTCAATTATGAATGATAAAAGCAACTCTTGGCTAGACATGGGAATTGGGGTCACTATCCTTATCTAATAACCATATCTTGACATTTATGAGGAACCAAACTCATTAAGTCTACTTCTACACTTGAAGTAAGTTAAATGGTCTAGTCAACATCAACCCATAAGGTCTAACCTACTTACTAATTGACTTAGTAGTAGGCTAGTGTCAATGGCTATCAAATTGACTACTAAGGGTTCCCAAATCATCAAATCCATTAGACCCAATGACTCAAGTTTACCCAATTCTCTTAGCCTAGGCCAAGAGTAAAGAGAACTACTCCATGATCAAAGAAAACAATTCATCAAACACATGGTAAGCATTAACAAAAGACATATTCAAATTGTAATTAAATTGAAATTGACAAGTACCCACTAACAATTATCAACATACAATCACTCAAACAACACAATTAATCATAAAAATCATCAATGTAGCACTAGCAAGTCAAGATTCACAACATTCATGAAATGGGTATAAAATGACAATTGACAAGAAATCATAAAACTAACACAAGATCTAAGCAAAATTATACTAAGGAATTCAAATTAAATAATCAAAACTAGTAATTAACAAGATCCAATTCAGAATTCAACAAGAGAAGATCAAATTAAAGCTAGATCTAGAGAGGAACAAGGGTTTCTCTCCCTAGAAGAACAAGAACCAAAAACTAGCTAAAAATTGTGTCTAAGTGTAAAATGAATGATCCCCTCCTTTCCCCCTAGCATCCTTGGGTCTTTTCCATGCAGAAACAGCTTGAATTTGGGCCTCTTGAGCCTCAGAAATTGCCAGGCATGATTTTCTTTAATGAGGTCACGTGCAGCTTGTCGCGCGTACGTGCCATGCGTGCATGCGCACCGATTGCTTTTGTGATCCACGCGTGCGCACCATGTACGCGTGCGCGCCGGTGTGGATTTCCTAATCTGCGCCGATGCGTCCATCCTTGTGCGTCGATTCCAACTGTCCTCATCCATGCGTACGCGTGAGGTGCGCGTGCGTGCCCATGCTGAGTTTCCCAAAATCCAAATCTTCATGTTCCTTCCTCTTGTGCATGCTTTCTTTCTCTCTTCTAGGCCATTCTTGCCCTATTAATTCTGAAATCACTCAACAAATACGTCGCGGCATCGAATGGTAATAGAAGAGGATCAAAATATAGCAATTTTAAAGCAAAAGACGCATGTTTTTCATCATGAAGCAATATTAGGAAGAGAACACAAAATCATTCAATTCTTGTGAATAAGTGTGAGAAATATTGACAAAACCCCCCAAATTCTACACAATATAAACCACAAAATTGGGATTTATCACTAGTCACTCACTGATAACAACCCTCCTAAGCAAGCTAGTAACCCCCCTTCCAACACACATGGCACTCGGCCTTCATCAACTAAAGTTGATGAGTATAAGGCTAAAATGCCATTTTCTCAGAAGCTCTATCAAGAGGAAAATGATAAATAGTTTACTCACTTTGCGGATTATCTCAGAACATTATAGATTAAAATCCCTTTTGCAGACGCTCTTAAACAGATACCTTCTTATGCTAAGTTCATGAAGGACATTTTGAGTCATAAGAAGGATTGGAGAAAGACAGAAACAATCCTCCTCACTAAAGAGTGCAGTGCAATCATCCAAAATAGCTTGCCAGAGAAACTTAAGGATCCTGGAAGCTTTATGATACCATGCACTCTAGGTGATGCTTGTACAAGGACAACTCTATGTGATCTTGAAGCAAGCATCAACCTAATACCTACTTCATTAATAAAGAAGCTTTGTTTGACTGATGAAGTCAAACCAACCCGCATATGTCTTCAACTTGCTGATGGCTCTATTAAGATACCATCAGGCGTAATTGAAGACATGATTGTCAGGGTTGGACCCTTTGCTTTCCCCACTGATTTTGTGGTACTGGACATGGAAGGGCACAAGAGTGCATCCCTTATCCTAGGGAGACCCTTCCTAGTTACAGGACGGACCCTCATTGATGTTGAAAAAGGGGAAGTAACCCTAAGAGTCAATGAGAAAAGGTTCGTACTGGATGCTGTCAAGGCTATGCAGTATCCAGACACCCCTGAGGAATGCATAAGCATTGACTTCATTGATTCCCTGGTAGAAGAAGTCAACATGGCCGAAAGTCTCAAGGAAGAGCTGAATGACATCCTTAATCATGCCCAGCCTAATTCAGAGGAATCTCTGGAAACCTCTGAGGAAAAGGAGAAGCCTCCAAAGCTTGAGCTTAAGCCATTAACTTCCTCCCTGAAATATACATTTCTGGGAGATGGAGATACTTATCCTGTGATCATAAGTTCTGTCTTAGAACCACAGGAAGAAGCACTAATTTAGGTACTTAAAACACATAGGACCACCCTTGGGTGGACTATAAGTGACCTTAAGGGCATTAGCCCAGCCCGATGCATGCATAAAATCCTGCTGGAAGATAATGCCAAACCAGTGGTGCAACCACAAAGGTGATTGAATCCAGCTATGAAGGAAGTAGTGCAGAAGGAAGTCACTAAGCTCTGGGAGGCTGGAATCATTTATCCCATTTCTAACAGCCCCTGGGTGAGCCATGTCCAAGTTGTTCCCAAGAAGGAAGGTATGACAGTGGTTCATAATGAAAAGAATGAACTGATCCCTAAAAGGACAGTTACAGGGTGGCATATGTACATTGACTATAGAAGACTCAATGACACCACCAGTAAGGATCATTTTCCTTTACCATTTATTGACCAAATGCTAGAAAGACTAGCAGGGCACGCTTTTTATTATTTCCTGGATGGATATTCTAGGTACAATCAAATAGCAGTGGATCCACAGGATCAAGAAAAGACAGCATTCACATGCCCATCTGGCATGTTTGCCTACAGGCGAATGCCATTTGGCCTGTGCAATACACCTGCCACCTTTTAGAGATGTATGTTATCATCTTCTCTGATATGGTAGAGAAGTTTCTTGAAGTATTCATGGATGACTTCTCTATTTTTGGAAACTCATTTGACTCCTGCCTTGATCATCTTGCCCTAGTTCTGAAAAGATGCCAAGAGATAAACCTAGTTCTAAACTAGGAGAAATGCCACTTCATGGTAACTGAAGGCATTGTTCTTGGGCATCGGATCTCAAACAAAGGGATAGAAGTAGATCAAATTAAGGTGGAAGTGATTGAATGATTGCCTCTACCTACTAATGTCAAGGAAATCAGAAGTTTCCTAAGACATGCCGGATTTTATAGGAAGGTCATGAAAGATTTTTCTAAAATCGCAAAACCCCTGTGTAATCTCTTAGCCACTGATGTTCTATTCACCTTTGACCAAGAATGCCTGCATGCCTTTGAAACTCTGAAAGCCAAGCTTGTCACTGCTCCTATCATCTCTGCACCCAACTGGGACTTACCATTTGAACTAATGTGTGATGCCAGTGATCATGCAATTGGCGCGGTCCTAGGACAGAGACATGACAAGCTTCTGCATGTCATTTACTATGCTAGTCGTGTACTAAATGATGCGCAGAAAAACTACATTACTACAGAGAAGGAGCTACTTGCAGTGGTTTATGCCATTGACAAGTTTAGATCTTACCTAGTAGGATCTAAGGTCATTATCTATACTGACCATGCCACTCTAAAGTATTTTCTCATTAAGCAGAAATCTAAGCCCAGACTTATTAGATGGGTATTACTCCTGCAAGAGTTTGATATAGAAATTAGAGATAGAAAAGGTACAGAAAATCAAGTGGCTAATCACTTGTCTAGGATTGAACCAGTAGCAGGGACTTCTTTTCCCTCTACTGACATATCCGAATCCTTTCCGGATGAGCAACTCTATGCCATCTTGACAGTACCTTGGTTTGCAGACATTTCAAATTACAAGGCTATAAGGTTCATTCCTAAGGAATTTACCAGGCAACAAGCCCGGAAACTCATGTATGATGCAAAATATTACCTATAGAATGAGCCATATCTCTTTAAGAGATACTCGGATGGAATAATCTGACGCTGTGTGTCTGCAGAAGAGGCACAAAGAATTCTATGGCATTTCCATGGCTCAAACTATGGAGGACACTTTAGAGGTGAGCGGACAGCCACCAAGGTTCTCCAAAGTGACTTTTACTGGCCTACTCTCTTTAAGGATTCTAGAGAGTTCGTTTGTAACTGTGATAGTTGCCAAAGGGCTGGCAATCTCCCTCATGGTCACAGCATACGTCAGCAAGGAATTCTAGAGATTGAATTGTTTGACGTATGGGGTATAGATTTCATGGTACCCTTCCCACCTTCATACTCAAACATCTACATCTTTGTGGCAGTAGATTATGTGTCTAAATGGGTTGAAGCAATAGCAACACCCACTAATGACACCAGAGTAGTAATGAAGTTCCTCCAAAAGAACATCTTTAGTAGATTTGGTGTCCCTAGGACACTAATTAGTGATGGAGGTACTCATTTCTGCAACAGACAGTTAGATTCTGTCTTAAGCCGTTACGGAGTTCGCCATAAAGTAGCAACACCGTATCATCCCAAAGAAAATGGGCAAGCTGAAGTCTTAAATGGAGAACTAAAACGAATCCTAGAGAGAACCGTATGTACCTCTAGAAAGGATTGGGCTAGAAAGCTTGATGATGCTCTGTGGGCATACAGAACAGCTTTCAAAACCCCCATTGGAACCTCACCATATTAGTTAGTATATAGGAAGTTATGTCATTTACCAGTGGAACTAGAACACAAAGCCTATTGGGCTACTAGATTCCTTAATCTTGATGCTAAAGCAGCAGGAAAAAAAAGACTTCTCCAACTAAATGAGTTAGATGAATTTCGCTTAGATGCATTTGAAAATGCAAAGATCTATAAGGAAAAGACAAAGAGGTGACATGACAGAAAGTTATCTTCCAGAGTCTTTGAACCAGGATAGAAGGTCCTGCTCTTCAACTCAAGACTCAAACTGTTTCCTGGGAAACTCAAGTCCCGTTGGACAGGACTGTTTGGGATTACTAGTGTATCACCTTACGGGCACATAGAACTTCAAGGTAAAGAAAAAAGGTTCACTGTCAATGGACAGAGGGTCAAGCATTACCTTGAAGGAGATTTAGAGCCAGGAAACTCATCACTGCTACTAAGTTAAATACAGTGAAGTCCAGCTAAAGACATTAGAAGCGCTTGTTGGAGGCAACCCAATGATTACTCATACATTATTAAATTTCTAATTATTTCTATTTTGATTAGTTTTTTTTCTTATGTTTTAAGTTAAACTTAATGTTAGTGATCATGAACAGTGCTTAAACAGAGACAGAGTGATGTAGAACAGCAAACAGAATACCCTGAAGTAAGGATCTCTCTGGCGTTAAACGCCAGAAAGGGTAGGCAAATGGGCGTTCAAACGCCCATGGAGGCAGCAATCCTGGTGTTAAACGCCAGCCCGGAAGCTCTGGCTGGGCGTTTCATGCCCAAGTAGGAGCATCAGCCTGGCATTAAATGCCAGCCAGGGAGCCCTGGTTAGGCATTTAATGCCCAAGAGGGAGGATCCATCTGGCGTTAAACGCCAGAATGCCAGCATTCTGGGCGTTTAAACGCCAGCAAGGCAGCATGGAGGTAACTTCAAAATTCTCATCTTCTCTTTATTCAACTCATCTTTTTCATATTCAATTTCAAATATTCTTTGATTTTTAAATGAAATCTTGTTCAAATACCTCAATTTTAATTTAATATCAAATTTAACATATTTGCAATTCTTTTCAAATCTTTTTTAAAATTTCATATTTTTTTTACTTGTTTTTAAATTCTTTTAAATTTTTTTATCTTGTTCATATCTTTTATTAAACTTTCAAATCTTTTTCATACTTCTTATCTTATCTTTAAAATCTTTTATAACTTTTTAAAATCTTTTCTTATCTTTCAAGTTTAACAACTTATCTTTTTCTATCTTTTTCAAAAATATTTATCTTTCTTTAATGATTATTTTAAAAAAATCCCACCCCCCTCCCTCTATAGGGAGGATCCATCTGGCGTTAAACGCCAGAATGCCAGCATTCTGGGCGTTTAAACGCCAGCAAGGCAGCATGGAGGTAACTTCAAAATTCTCATCTTCTCTTTATTCAACTCATCTTTTTCATATTCAATTTCAAATATTCTTTGATTTTTAAATGAAATCTTGTTCAAATACCTCAATTTTAATTTAATATCAAATTTAACATATTTGCAATTCTTTTCAAATCTTTTTTAAAATTTCATATTTTTTTTACTTGTTTTTAAATTCTTTTAAATTTTTTTATCTTGTTCATATCTTTTATTAAACTTTCAAATCTTTTTCATACTTCTTATCTTATCTTTAAAATCTTTTATAACTTTTTAAAATCTTTTCTTATCTTTCAAGTTTAACAACTTATCTTTTTCTATCTTTTTCAAAAATATTTATCTTTCTTTAATGATTATTTTGAAAAAATCCCTCCCCCCTCCCTATATATATGCATGTCCGTGCCCCTCTCCCTCATTCACCACCTCTCATTTGAATTCTATTTCATGTTCTACTTCACTTTTCTTCTTCTTCCTTTCTTACCTTTTGCTCGAGGACGAGCAAATCTTCTAAGTTTGGTGTGGAAGGAGCCCTATTCTCTCATCAAGAATTCAATCCCATGGCTCCAAAAAGTTGTTTTCAAACCTGTTCGATTCCTTACTAAGCAACATGAAGAACATTATCACAAGATAATGAGTAAAAGGCCAGTAATCCCTGAGGTGGGATTCAACTTAGGAAAAGAAGAATATCCGGAGATCCAAGAGCAAATTCAAAGGAAAGGCTGGGAGATTCTGACTGATCCTCAGTTTAAAGTTGGATACAACATGATCCATGAATTCTATGCAAATATATGGATGATAGATAAGAAAAAGAAAGATGGAACAATATTCCATACTTTTCGCACTATGGTCAGGGGGAAGATCATGTACTTTTATATGGATAGGGTGAGAGAGATCTTCAAACTATCCTTGTAAAAGGATGACCCTGAATTATACAATAGAAGGGTGGTAGCCAACCCAAAGCTGGATCAAGTCCTAGAGGACATATGCTTTTCTGGAACTCAATGGATTGAGAATACAAAAGGGCAACCATGCCAGCTAAAAAGGGCGAACCTCAAGCCAGTTGTTAGATGACGGCTAGACTTCATTGGGCATTCTATACTCCCCACAAGTAACCACTTTGAAGTCACTATTCTAAGAGCTATGATGATTCACTACATCATGATGGAGAATGAGGTAGAAGTCCACCAAATTATCCCTCGTGAGATCTACAAGCTGGCAAACAGGGTATCCACTAACGCCATGCTGGCTTATCCAAATCTCATCTTTTGCCTATGCCAAGAGGCTAAGGTTATGATCCAGGTGGACAATTTCATTCTAGTGGACAGCCCAATCACCAAGCAAGTGATGGAGAGTGCCAAGATACAAGAGGATAATCCCAAAAGGAAGGCACCTGAACCTCCCCAAGAGATCTCTCCAATTGAGTATTGAGAATAGCTAAAGGCGTCTGTAATACACTTGCAGAGCACTTTATATTAGCTCAGAGAGGAGCAGAAAGATCAGACTAGCATGATTTGCAAACTGATCAAAGAGCAAGAGAAGCAAGGGCGTGAAATTAAGGAGTTGAAGCGCCAGAAGCTCTCCCCTGAAGAACCCAGCGTCCCTCAAGCTGAAGATCCCAGCACCCCTCAAGCTAAAGGTTGTTGAGTTTCAACTCTGTGGCTTTTCTAATTCTTGTTTCTCATATTTCTGTTATTCCTATGTCTCATATTTAGGTTTACATGATCACTAGTAGTAATTAAATTTTTATTTATTTTATGTCTTTTAATTTTTAAAATTAAAATAAGCATTAGTATTAATTAATTTTATTTTTCAAATTAGCTATACATTGTTCCTCTTATCATCATTAAACATGAATAAAATAGCAGATTTTTTTAGAAGAAATAAAGATGTATAAATTTTCGAGTTCTACAATAAAGAATAATCAATTATTTTGATGTGGTGTCATTACTTTAGTTTTCTAAATGTATGAATAAACAGTGTATGTTTGAAGTTAGAATTTTAGGATACTGGCTCTTGGAAGAATGAAGAAAAAGGAAAGTATTATTGATAATCTAAAAAATCTAAAAATTGATTCTTGAAGCAAGAAAAAGGAGCAAAAGAAAAAGAAAAAAAAAGCATATTTAAAAAAAATTAGCGAAAAAGAAAAGAAAATAGAAAAAGAAAGAAAAAGCCATTAGCTCTTTAAACCAAAAGGCAAGAACAAAAAGCCAGTAACCCTTTAAACCAAAAGGCAAGGGTAAAAGGATCCAAGGCTTTGAGCATCAGTAGATAGGAGGGCCTAAAGGGATAAAATTCTGGCCTAAGCAGCTCAACTAAGCTGTCCCTAACCATGTGCTTGTGGCGTGAAGGTGTCAAGTGAAAAGTTTGAGACTGATCGGTTAAAGTCGTGATCCAAAGCAAAAAGAGTGTGCTTAAGAACTCTAGACACCTCTATCTGGAGATTCTAGCAAAGCTAAATCACAATCTAAAAAGGTTCACCCAGTTAAAGTATCTGTGGCATTTATGTATCCGGTGGTAATACTGGAAAACAAAGTACTTAGGGTCACGGCTAAGACTCTAAAAGCTGTGTTCAAGAATAAAAAAGAACTGAACTAGAAGAATCAATAATGTCATCTGAATTCTAAGTTCCTAAGGATGCCAGCCATTCTGAGTTTCAATGGATAATGAGATGCCAAAACTATTCAGAAGAAAAAAGCTACTAAGTCCCACTCATCTAATTGAAACTAAGCTTCATTAAGACTCTGAGATTTATTGTATCTTAATCTTCTTTTCATCCTATTTTATTTTTTTTAGTTGCTTGGCGACAAGCAACAGTTTAAGTTTGGTGTTGTGATGAGCGGATATTTTATACGCTTTTTGGCATAGTTTTCATATAGTTTTTAGTATGTTTTGTTTACTTTTTATTAAGTTTTTATAGGTTTTAGTGTTAAATTCACATTTTTGGATTCTACTTTAAGTTTGTGTGTTTTTGTGCAAATTCAGCCATTTTCTGGCTGAAATTGAGGAGCTGGAGCAAAAGTCTAATTCAGCGACAGAGAAAGCACTGCAGATGCTGTCCAGATCTGACCTCCTTGAACTCGGAAGAACTTTTCTGGAGCTACAGAAGTCCAAATAGAGCATTCTCAATGGCTATAAAAATCTGACTTCCATAGCTTTCCAGCAATGTGTCATAGTCCATACCTTGTTTCGGATTAAAAGGCTCAAAACGAGTGTCCAATGCCAGCCTCCTGCCCTCTTCCAGGCATCCAGTGCCCAAGGAGCAGAGCCTAGTGTCCAAATTCCCGGAGAGGACCCTCTAGCCAGCATTCAATGCCCTAGAGGCCTCCTAGCATGTGGATCTCATCAAAGCTCAGCGCAAACACTCACCAAATGGGCCCCAGAAGTGGATTTTAGCACTAAAAAGACTATTTTAACCTTACTAGTCATTGTTTAGTATTTAAAGGATTAGATTTATGTTATTTCAACACTTTTACCACCTTTTACCATATTTTCATTTACCAACATTGTATTTTCTTTCAGTATGAGTTTCTAAACCTCCTAGGTTGAGGGGAGGATCCCTGCTGAGTCCTAGGAATTAATAAAGGTATTACTGTTTCTTCTTCGATCCGTGTTTGATTTATTTCTAATATGCATACTCGTTCTTCAACATGGTGAATAGGATGATCAGTGACAATTAGCTCTGTTCATCATACTAGGACAGCGTGCTTGACAACCACCCGTGTCTACTTGAGTTCGTGTGAATACGTGACTGGAAAGCGCGAACCGCCAGCTAGATTATGGATCTCTTAGACGGCTAATCCATGACTTCGTTGGGGACTTCTCGAGACACCAGTTCAGCCAATTTTCGGGGTGATTAAGGTCTCTGTGGTATAGTCTAGAACCCAAAGAAGCAACATTCTCTAATCTGGAAGATTCGACCTTGTCTGTGGCAATTTGTGTAGGATCGCCAGGAGAATGAACTGCTAGAGCTTCACCCTCCGTCAGATTAGATAACCACGGCCAATGGCATTTGATCTGGGAATTCTCTACACTCTGACATAGAGAGTCCCATCTTTTCTTGTCTTCTGTCTATTTATGAGCAAGAACAGGGACAAAGAACCTCTTATAGACTTTGATCCTAAACCTGAAAGGACTTTGAGGCGGCGTTTGCAACCAGCTAGACTTTACAAAGTTAGTAAAACTCTTGAAAGGGAAGCTGCAAAGTCCACTATGGATCACAATCGTGATGTGAATGCCAATATGGAAAATCTGAATAAGAATGAGCAGCCTACAAGAGTGATTGGCTCTTACACTGCTCCCAATACAGATATTTATGGAAAAAGCATTGTGGTGCCTCCTATAGCTGCAAACAATTTTAAACTGAAGCCTCACCTTGTCACTCTTGTGCAACAAAATTGTCAATATCATTGACTCCTTTAGGAAGATCCAAATCAGTTTATTTCTAATTTTTTGTAGATTTGTGACACTGTGAAGACTAATGGAGTGAATTCTGAGGTGTTCAAACTCATGCTCTTCCCATTTGCTGTGAAGGATAGAGGAAAGCTGTGGTTAGATTCTCAACCCAAAGAGAGTCTGGATAATTGGGATAAGGTTGTCACTCGCTTTCTGACTAAATTTTTCCCACCTCAAAAGCTGACTAAGCTGAGGGTGGAAGTTCAGACCTTCAGACAGAAGGATGGTGAGACCCTTTATGAAGCCTGGGAGAGGTTCAAACTACTGACTAGGCAATGTCCTCCAGACATGTTCTCTAAATGGACTCAGCTGGATATCTTTTTTTAGGGCTTGTGTGAAATGTCCAGGATGTGTTTAGATAATTCTGTAGGTGGTTCTTTTGTAAATGAAGAAGACACCAGAGGAGACTACTGAGCTTATTGAGTTGGTTGCTAACAACTAATATTTATATTCATCTAATAGGAATCTTGTGAACTCTGTGACCCCTCAGAAGAAAGGTGTTTTGAAAGTAGAAGCTGCTGATGCTCTTCTTGCTCAGAACAAAATTTTGTCTCAGCAAATGAATCTAATTACTCAACAATTGAGTGGGATCCAGGTTTCAGCTGTCAACACTCAGAATGCACCTCAAGAAGCCTCTTATGACATGACTGGCAACTTTATGCAAGGTAAGAATTATGATTATGCTGAATCTTCTACTGAACAGGTCAATTACATGGGGAATACTCCTAGAAACTCCAATAATGATCTATACTCTAAGACCTATAATCAGGGGTGGAGAAATCACCCAAATTTTGGGTGGAGAGACCAACCTTAGA
This sequence comes from Arachis ipaensis, assembly GCF_000816755.2. Classification (NCBI taxonomy): domain Eukaryota; kingdom Viridiplantae; phylum Streptophyta; class Magnoliopsida; order Fabales; family Fabaceae; genus Arachis; species Arachis ipaensis. The sequence goes on along the minus strand of NC_029788.2, from coordinate 41,586,996 downwards.
GATCCCAGAATTTTAACAATAATTCTCAAAGCGGTTTTTAGCAGAACAATCAAAATAACTGCTAGTTCCAGTCTTATCAACAACAACCACCTCAGTAGGCAAATTCTCAGCCCCGGAAGAACACTGACTGGGAGACAATAATGAATAATTTTATGCAGGAAACTAGAACTTCCATTAGAAACTTGGAGGTTCAAATGGGCCAATTGAGCAAGTAAATACCTGAGAGGTCTCTAAGTACATTCTTTGGTGATACAGTGGTGAATCCAAGAGAAGATTGTAAGGCTATTCAATTGAGAAGTGGTAAAGTAGCTAGTTCTGAGACCCAGGTCAATGAGGAGAAGAAGGAAAAAGTGGAGCACGCCCCTCCAAAGCGTGCAGACAATCCATTCCCAGACTCTCTTGACACTCATCCTACATTGCCAAAGGCTCTTGAGTACAAGCCCAAAATGTCATATCCTCAGAGGCTTCAGAAGGCTTCCAAAGACAAGAAATTTTCTAGACTTTTAGAAGTCTTCAAAAAGCTACAGATCAACATTCCTTTTGCAAAGGCTCTTGAGCAAATGCCTCTCTAAGCTAAATTCATGAAAGAATTGTTGACTAACAAGAAGAATTGGAAGGAACAAGAGACAGTGGTGTTAACTAAGGAATGCAGTGCTATTATTCAACATAACCTTCCTGAGAAGATGCAAGATCTAAGGAGCATTGTAATTCATTGCACCATTGGAGATGTCACTATTCAGAGGACTTTGTGTGATCTTGGAGCTAGCATCAATCTCATGCCACTTTCAGTGATGAAAAAGCTCCAAATTGAGGAGGTAAAACCTACTCGTATTTCTCATCAACTTGCTGATCTTTCTATTAAATTTCCTGTGGGTGTTGTTGAGGATTTACTTATGAAAGTAGGACTATTTATTTTCCCTGCTGATTTTGTTATATTGGATATGGAAGAGGATGCAAAGTCCTCTATTATTCTTGGTAGACCCTTTTTAGCTATAGGTAGAGCTCTGATTGATGTGCAAAAGGGTGAATTAACCCTGAAGGTCAATGAAGAATAGGTGGTCTGACGAATTGGATTTTCTATCGGTAAAGAAATTCACAAATATATGATGGCGTTGTAAGTATAGCTTCTAAACCAACAGAAAATCCTTTCGTACAAACATTTTGGTTATCACTTAAGAAAACCCAATAAAATTTATAAACCGAAGTATTCAAATCTCGGGTTGTCTTCTCAAGGAATTGCAGGGAAGTATGATTTATTATTGGTTATGGAAAAACAGTATTTTTGGGTTTTTGAAAAAGGTTTGAATGAGAAAAATAGATTGCAGGAATTAATAAATCAATAGCTAATAAAACTCTTGGCACGGTATGAAAATTAGAAGTCCTATCCTAGTTATCCTTATCAATGATGATGAGAATTATATTTTTGCTCCCACTAAGTCAACCTCTAACTATGAAGGTAAGTCAAGTGGATAAATCAATTTAACACCTAAAGTCCTAGTCAACTCCTAAGGAAAGACTAGAGTTATAGGAATTTAAATCAATCAGCAAAGATAACAATTATCAATCACGATGAGTTTGACAACTCAAGAGTCACCAATTAATCAACCAAAGTCAAAAGGAAAAAATCTAAATTATTTATATAAATAAAGGAAAGCAATCTTAAATCTGAAATACCTCAATAATGTGTATTAAATAAGAAAATTATAACATGAATGTAGCATAAGTCAAGTTGAAAAGATAAATAATAATTAAAGTAATAAATAAAAATGGAAAATAAATTAAAGGAATATTAAACCTGTACTTGAAGAGAAGTAATCCTAAAATTAAGAAAAATCCTAATCCTAAATCATAAGAGAGAGGAGAGAGCCTCTCTCTCTAAAAACTACATCTAAAAACCTAAAATTGTGAATTATGAGATGATGTGTTAATGAATGTATGCATTCCCCCATTTTATAGCCTCTAATATGTATTTTTCGGGCCGAAAACTGGGTCAAAAATAGCCCAGAAATCGCTGGAGAAGAAATCTGCCACGCTGATTTTCGTCACTGCAACGCGTCCGCGTGGAGCGTGCGTTCGCGTCGCCTAGCGTCATGGAAACTATGACATATTATATATCAAATCGAAGCTCCGAAAGTTAGCTTTCCAACGCAACTAGAACCGCGTCGTTTGGACTTCTGTAGCTCAAGTTATGACCGTTTTAGTGCGAGAGGATCAGGCTGACAACTTTGCAGTTCCTTCAACTTCTTGTATTCCTTCCACTTTTGCATGCTTCCTCTCTATCCTCCAAGTCATTCCTGCCCTATAAATTCTGAAATCACTTAACACACATATCAAGGCATCTAATGGTAATGAGAGAGGATTAATATTAGCAAATATATGGCCAAAGAAGCATATTTTCAATCATAGCACAAAATCAGGAAGGAGAATGTAAAACCATGCAAATATTATGAATAAGTGTATGAAAGATTGATAAAATCCACTCAATTAAACACAAGATAAACCATAAAATAGTGGTTTATCAACCTCCCCACACTTAAACATTAGCATGTCCTCATGCTAAGCTCAAGAGAAGCTATAAGAGAGTGAGAGGGATGGTAGAATGTATGAAATGCAACCTATGAATGCAACTAAATGCAGAATACTTTTTCCTACTTGGTTAAAAGTAAATAAGTCCTCCAAGACAAATATGAATCAAATTCCACTAATTCAAATTACACAATAAAAGACAAGTAAACTTGTAAGAAGATAGCTCATGAAAGCAGGGAACATAGAATCAAGCATTGAACCCTTACTGGTAGTGTATATCACTCTAATCTCTCAAGTGTCTAGGGTTAATCACTCAACTCTTCCCTAGTCACGCTTTCTCAACCTTGTTCTTCATCTAACCAATCAACAAATATTTAGTATACCAATGCAAACATCATGAGGTCTTTTCAGGGTTGTAATGGGGCTAAGATAAGGGTGAGGATATATGTATGGCCAAGTGAGCTATAATATGAATCTTTAATTAACCTAAGCTTTTACCTATACACACATTCTATATTTTAAATTCATGCCTAGCTACCCAAAATTCCCATTTTTGCATATCATACTCATGTATCAACTTTTCTTTAATTTTATCACATATGCATTGATTTTTCATTAACTTAACATTGGGGTAATTTTATTCCCTTATTTATTTACTTATTTATTGAATATTTTTTTGGATTTTTTTTTATAGAAAAATAAACATAACTTATCAATGCACATGGATTTTTAATTTTTCTAGTCTCACATGAGTAAGTACCCAAATTCCTAATATTTTATCAAAGTAGAAAAACATAACACATTCCCTTATTAACCCATGTTCCCATAGTTTCCCCACACTTAATTGTTACACAATCTCTATCTTAAGCTAATCAAAGATTCAATTGGGGTATTTAATTGTTTTTCTGCTTAAGGCTAGTGATGTGGTTATAGAACAGAATAAATGGGATAAAAGGCTCAAGGTAGGCTTATTTGGGATAAGTGAGCTAATAACAAATAATGGCCTCAATCATATGCAAGCATGTAAATACACTAAATATTGGACATATAGACTGAAACAAAGTAAAGATTGCAATCATAGAGAAGAAAACACACAAGAATAAAAATTTATGGTTAAATAATATAACCATGTAAATAAGCTCAAAATCTCACGGGTTGTGTGTTCTTTGGCTCAAAAACCATGTTCCAAATACAACTTCAAACAAATTTAACACAAAAAATTTAATTTAAATTAGTGAAATACTATAAAAATTTCTTGAAAAAGAAAATATTACTTCAACCAAATAGTAACTAAATGCATAAAATCAAACAAACATGCAATTAAATATGCAAATGCAACAATGAACAAACAAAGAAAATAGAGTATTGGTATTGAAAAGAAGGTAACTAACCCCTGGAAGTCGGTATCGACCTCCCCACACTTAAAGATTGCACTGTCCTCGGTACATGCTAAGATGTGCAAGTGGATGGGGGTTGTGGTTCCTCAGCTGGTGCTCCTTTTTTTCCTTTCCTTGCCGGTGGTTTGGGAGTAGCTTTCTCTTTACCCTTCTTGGTGGCCATCCGGAAAAGGGAAAAAGAAAGTAACTTTTAAAGCTAAGGGTTAGAGCAAGGAAGAGAGTGGGAAAGGTGGTAATCAATGCACAATAAAGAAGAATGACGTTAACACATGGTCATGACTACAGGTGAAAAGTTCATCAATGGAAATATAGCAAGTGCATGTAATGACAATTAAATGCAAGATGTTTATTGGCATGCTGGCAAAGGCATGAGTAGCATAGATCAAGCATTCAATGTCCAAGTTAGATTACCAAGTCTTTCAAACTAACAACATATTTGTAATAACAATTATATTTAAGTAATAAAATATAAAACGGGTTTTGTGAAAAGCAAGCATTTAGAGTAATAGATAGAAAGAAATCGAAAAATAGTGCACAATGCCATACGGGCTTTTTCACAAACACATAGCAAGCATGGTAAATAAGCTATTGAAAGTATTAAATTGAACATGTAAGCAACCCTTTAAAAGGTAATATATAATTGTCAAACAATTCTTTTAATAATCCACAAAAATATAGAAAATAATGACCCAAATAAATTTCTAACACCAATGAAAATAATGCAATGAATGAATGTATGCAAATAAATTAAATGAAATAGAATGGAAGTGAACAGGGATGAGAAGTTAAAGAGATGAAGAAGAAGAAAGTAAGGAAAGGAAGAAGAAAGAAGAAAAGATAGAAGAAATTAGGATTAAAAAAGAAAAAATAAGATCATTGGCGCTGATTTGGATAAGTTGTGCGGCGCAGGCGACGCGGACGCGTGAGTGACGCGGTCGCGTGGTGCGCGATAAGGTCAGGTGACACGGACGCGTGGGTCACGCGATCGCATGGTCTGATTTGTGCGATTGGCGCGAGTGCAGCCTCGCGTTCGCGCAACTCTCTGTTTGAAACTCTTTTTGCCAAATTTTTGGGTGACGCGGTTGCGCGGGTGACGCGATCGCGTGAATGGCCTTTCTTTTAAAAATGACGCGGACGCGTGGGGCACGCGTTCGCGTGGTAGGGCTGGTGCTTCTAGCATCATTCCAACCCAGCTCCATCATAACTCTCTGCCATACACCTCTATACGTCGATTTTGCAGGGCCACGCGTTCGCGTGGGTGATGCGGACGCTTGGTAGGCATTTTTCCCACATGACGCGGACGCGTCAGCGACGCGGTCGCATGGATCAATTTTTGCCAAAGGCACGCCTCCAGCCACGCTCTCGCGTGACTCTCTGTTCACTTTTCTTTTCTTCCTATTGCACTTGTGACGCGGACGCGTCAGCGACGCTTACGCGTCACGTGCATTTTTTTTTATTATGCAAAATGCAGAATGCAGTATGCAGATGTTATGAATTATTCCAGGTTCAATGAAGTAAAAACTCAAAAACAAATGAAACTAAATAAAATTATAATTGGAAAAGGAGCGATCATACCATGGTGGGTTGTCTTCCACCTAGCACTTTTAGTTAAAGTCCTTAAGTTGGACATTTGGTGAGCTCCTTGTCATGGCGGCTTGTGCTTGAACTCATCCAGAAATCTCCACCAATGTTTGTAATTTCAATGGCCTCCGGGATCCCAAACTAGGCGCAGAAAGCCTTCAAGCAAGGTAAAGCAAGTGACAAGGCCCCAAGAGTGTTGATTTCTAGACTGAATTATGGGGTCCCAGACTTTGCCTTTGCACCCGTCTTCTTGTTGACCATCTTTGTTCCAACCGGGTGGTAAGCAATCTGAATTCTCACTGAAGCATCCAGACAGCTTCCTAGACCCATACAATTTAGTATTCTTCCAACCATGATACTTCAGTTTGGAGCATGCAACCATATTGAACCTTGCATGACAATTCTTACCACTAACCATCTCCCTCTTACTCTTATAGCCACAAAGAGCTCTAAGTTGACCATCTATTTCAAGTAAACCATATTCAAGTGGGATGAAAAAGCTAAGGGATATGAATTTTACCCACTTGAATGTTGTGAAGGATGATGGTGACTTAGGCAGAGAGGTCTCCAATAACTTTGACAAGGTGATTTCAAGCTCCACTCCCTTGTGCTCTTTGACAACTTCCACCTCTTTGCAAACTTCTTCAATTTCAACCTCTTCCTCTTGGTAGCTTTCTTCCAATTCAATCTCTTCTTCATTACTTACCAAGGGCATGGGAGGTTGTGCTTCTTCTTCTTTAATTTCTATCTCTTGATCAACCTCTTCAAAGTCTTTAGCTATGATATGTCTTGGAAGTTGTACACCCTATTTGGCATCAAATTCAAATGTCTTGGAAAGAGATTCTATGACTGGACTTTTCCATGGAGGTTCTGCATCTCCTAAGTCTTAAACCACTTCTTCCTCTTTAACTATTATGGTTTTCTCCACTTATTCCAATACAAAGCCATGTTCCTCATTGTCCACCGAAGTTTCTAGTGTCTCCTTCATGCTACGCTCTTCTTTTGATTCTCCACATGTAGCCATGGGAGGACTTTGAGTGTTCAGATGTTGGGAAGCTAATTTATTCACTACCTCGGTTAAGGCAGTTGCGAGTTCCAGTACACCTCTTTGCATCTTTGCTTGTTCTTGAAGAAGGACTCGAAGGGTGTCATCCATTGGAGATTGGGGTGGATATGAGGGTTCATTGGTTGGGAGAGAGGGCTCAAAATACGGAGGTGGTTCATCTTGATAATCATAAGGAGATGGTGTATATTGAGGTGGTGGTTCATGAGAGTAATTGTGTTGGAATGGGGGTGGTTCTATGTATGGTTCATTTGGCTCATAAAGTGGTTGGTATGGTGGATACGGGTTAGGATCATATGGAGGTGAATGGTAGAAAGGGGCTTGTGAGTATGGTGGTCCAAAGCTATTTTGAGAAGGTGGTTCATTGGCATATAATGGAGCTTGCTGGTAACAACAAGGGGGTCCACCATATCTATTGTCTTGGCATGCATTGTAGGATGGTCGTTGTCCATGGTATCTTGGAAGGTGATGTTGCTGAAAGGGTTTATCAGATCCTCGTGGCTCCTTCCATCTTTGATTGTTTTGACCTTGATGCATGTTCCTGTTATAATTTCCATTCCTTGCAACAGCATTGGGACCAAACTCAAAGCGATGGGGTGAGAACTCATAATAGCAAATAAATATTAAAAACGAAAATAAAAACAAATTTAAATTAAAAGGTTATTAAAATTTAAATTTTGAATTTGAAAATTAAATTTTAAAATTTGAATTTTAAATTTTGAAATTTTGAAATTTGAAATTTGAAATTTGAAATTTAAATATTGAATTTTGATATTTGATTTTTGAAATAAGATAAGATAAGATTTTAAAAAAAGATATGATTTTTGAAAAAGATTTGAATTTTGAAATTTAAAACTAAGATAAGATAAGATAAAAATTTTAAAATAAAAATCTGAATTTTTTTTTTTGTAAATTTCGAAAATTCAATTAAGATAAAGAGAAAAGATATTTTTTGAATTAAATGCGAAAAGAGAAAAACAATAAAATGAAACTAAACTTAAAATTTTTAGATCAAAACGAAGAAAACAACTAAGAACAACTTGAAGGTCAAGATGAACACGAAGAACAACCTGAAGATCAAGATGAACACCAAGAACAAATTTTTGAAAAAAAAAATTTTTTTAATAACTAAATAAAAACCAATAACCTCTTAATTTACGAAAAAGAAAAAATAAAAACAAAAATAAAAACTAATAAACAAGCAAAAAGCAAATATTTACAATAACCAATAATAAGGCACACGTTTGCAATTCCCCGGCAACGGCGCCATTTTGACGAATCGGATTTCTTATCGGTAAAGAAATTCACAAATATATGATCGCGTTGTAAGTATAGGTTCTAAACCAACAGAAAATCCTTTTGTACAAACGTTTTGGTTGTCACTTAAGCAAACCTAATAAAATTTATAAACCGAAGTATTTAAACCTCGGGTCGTCTTCTCAAAGAATTGCAGGAAAGTATGATTTATTATTGGTTATGGAAAAATAGTATTTTTGGGTTTCTGAAAAAGGTTTGAATGAGAAAAATAGATTGAAGGAATTAATAAATCAATAGTTAATAAAACTCTTGGCACGGTATGAAAATTAGAAGTCATATCCTAGTTATCCTTATCAATGGTGATGAGAATTATATTTTTGCTCCCACTAAGTCAATCTCTAACTATGAAGGTAAGTCAAGTGGATAAATCAATTTAACACCTAAAGTCCTAGTCAACTCCTAAGTCAAGACTAGAGTTATAGGAATTTAAATCAATCAGCAAAGATAGCAATTATCAATCACGATGAGTTTGACAACTCAAGAGTCACCAATTAATCAACCAAAGCCAAAAGGGAAAAATCTAAATTATTTATATAAATAAAGAAAAGCAATCTTAAATCTGAAATACCTCAATAATGTGTATTAAATAAGAAAATCATAACATGAATGTAGCATAAGTCAAGTTGAAAAGATAAATAATAATTAAAGTAATAAATAAAAATAGAAAATAAATTAAAGGAATATTAAACATGTACTTGAAGAGAAGTAATCCTAAAATTAAGAGAAATCCTAATCCTAAATCCTAAGAGAGAGGAGAGAGCCTCTCTCTCTAAAAACTACATCTAAAACCCTAAAATTGTGAATTATGAGCTGATGTGTTAATGAATGGATGCATTCCCCCACTTTATAGCCTCTAATAAGTGTTTTTCGAGCCAAAAATTAGGTCAAAAACAGCCCAGAAATCGCTGGAGAAGAAATCTGCCATGCTGATTTTTGTCACTGCGACGCGTCCGCGTGGAGCGCGCGTTCACGTCGCCTAGCTTCAGGGCAACTATGGAATATTATATATCAAATTGAAGCCCCGGACGTTAGCTTTCCAACGCAACTGAAACCGCGTCGTTTGGACTTCTGGAGCTCAAGTTATGACCGTTTTAGTGCGAGAGGATCAGGCTGACAGCTTTGCAGTTCCTTCAACTTCTTGTATTCCTTCCACTTTTGCATACTTCCTCTCTATCCTCCAAGTCATTCCTTCCCTATAAACTCTGAAATCACTTAACACACATATCAAGGCATCTAATGGTAATGAGAGAGGATTAATATTAGCAAATATAAGGCCAAAGAAGCATGTTTTCAATCATAGTACAAAATCAGGAAGGAGAATGTAAAACCATGAAAATAGTATGAATAAGTGTATGAAAGATTGATAAAATCCACTCAATTGAGCACAAGATAAACCATAAAATAGTGGTTTATCAACCTCCCCATACTTAAACATTAGCATGTCCTCATGCTAAGCTCAAGAGAAGCTATAAGAGAGTGAGAGGAATGGTAGAATGTATGAAATGCAACCTATGAATGCAACTAAATGCAGAATGCTTTTTCCTACTTGGTTAAAAGTAAATAAGTCCTCCAAGACAAATATGAATCAAATTCCACTAATTCAAATTACACAATAAAAGACAAGTAAACTTGTAAGAAGATAGCTCATGAAAGTAGGGAACATAGAATCAAGCATTGAACCCTTACTGGTAGTGTATATCACTCTAATCTCTCAAGTGTCTAGGGTTAATCACTCTACTCTTCCCTAGTCATGCTTTCTCAACCTTGTTCTTCATCTAACCAATCAACAAATATTTAGTATACCAATGCAAACATCATGAGGTCTTTTCAGGGTTGTAATGGGGCTAAGGTAAGGGTGAGGATATATGTATGGCCAAGTGAGCTATAATATGAATCTTTAATTAACCTAAGCTCTTACCTATACACACATTCTATATTTTAAATTCATGCCTAGCTACCCAAAATTCCCATTTTTGTATATCATACTCATGTATCAACTTTTCTTTAATTTTATCACATATGCATTGATTTTTCATTAACTTAACATTGGGGTAATTTTGTTCCCTTATTTATTTACTTATTTATTGAATATTTTTTTGGATTTTTTTTATAGAAAAATAAACATAACTTATCAATTCACATGGATTTTTAATTTTTCTAGTCTCACATGAGTAAGTACCCAAATTCCTAATATTTTATCAAAGTAGAAAAACATAACATATTCCCTTATTAACCCATGTTCCCATAGTTTCCCCACAGTTAATTGTTACATAATCTCGATCTTAAGCTAACCAAAGATTCAAGGTGGCTAACAAGGGTGATATAAAAGGTAGGCTTATTTGGGATAAGTGAGCTAATAACAAATAATGGCCTCAATCATATGCAAGCATGTAAATACACTAAATATTGGACATATAGACTGAAACAAAGTAAAGATTGCAATCATAGAGAAGAAAATACACAAGAATAAAAATTTATGGTTAAATAATGTAACCATGTAAATAAGCTCAAAATCTCACGGGTTGTGTGTTCTTTGGCTCAAAAACCATGTTCCAAATACAACTTCAAACAAATTTAACACAAAAGTTTTAATTTAAATTAGTGAAATACTATAAAAATTTCTTGAAAAAGAAAATATTACTTCAACCAAGTAGTAACTAAATGCATAAAATCAAACAAACATGCAATTAAATATGCAAATGCAACAATGAATAAACAAAGAAAATAGAGTATTGGTGTTGAAAAGAAGGTAACTAACCCCTGGAAGTCGGTATCGACCTCCCCACACTTAAAGATTGTACCGTCCTCGGTGCATGCTAAGATGTGCAAGTGGATGGGGGTTGTGTTTCCTCAGCTGGTGCTCCTTTTTTTCCTTTCCTTGCCGGTGGTTTGGGAGTAGCTTTCCCTTTACCCTTCTTGGTGGCCATCCGGAAAAGGGAAAAAGAAAGTAACTTTTAAAGCTAAGGGTTAGAGCAAGGAAGAGAGCGGGAAAGGTGGTAACCAATGCACAATAAAGAAGAATGACGTTAACACATGGTCATGACTACATGTGAAAAGTTCATCAATGGAAATATAGCAAGTGCATGTAATGACAATTAAATGCAAGATGTTTATTGGCATGCTGGTAAAGGCATGAGTAGCATAGATCAATCATTCAATGTCGAAGTTAGATTACCAAGTCTTTCAAACTAACAACATGTTTGTAATAACAATTATATTTAAGTAATAAAATATAAAACGGGTTTTGTGAAAAGCAAGCATTTAGAGTAGTAGATAGAAAGAAATCGAAAAATAGTGCACAATGCCATACGGGCTTTTTCACAAACACATAGCAAGCATGGTAAATAAGCTATTGAAAGTATTAAATTAAACATGCAAGCAACCCTTTAAAAGGTAATATATAATTGTCAAACAATTCCTTTAATAATCCACAAAAATATAGAAAATAATGACCCAAATAAATTTCTAACACCAATGAAAATAATACAATGAATGAATGTATGAAAATAAATTAAATGAAATAGAATGGAAGTGAAGAGGGATGAGAAGTTAAAGAGATGAAGAAGAAGAAAGTAAGAAAAGGAAGAAGAAAGAAGAAAAGATAGAAGAAATTAGGATTAAAAAAGAAAAGATAAGATGATTGGCGCTGATTTGGATAAGTTGTGCAGTGCAGGCGACGCAGACGCATGGGTCACACGATCGCGTGGTCTGATTTGTGCGATTGGCGCGAGTGCAGCCTCGCGTTCGCGCAACTCTCAGTTCGAAACTCTTTTTGCCAAATTTTTGGGTGACGCGGTCACGTGGGTGACGCGATCGCGTGAATGGCCTTTCTTTTAAAAATGACGCGGACGCGTGGGGCACGCATTCGCGTGGTAGGGCTGGTGCTTCTAGCATCATTCCAGCCCAGCTCCATCATAACTCTCTGCCATACACCTCTTTACGTCGATTTTGCAGGGCCACGCGTTCGCGTAGGTGACGCGGATGCTTGGGAGGCATTTTTCCCACATGACACGTACGCGTCAGCGACGCGGTCGCGTGGATCAATTTGTGCCAAAGGCACGCCTCCAGCCATGCTCTCGCGTGACTCTCTGTTCACTTTTCTTTTCTTCCTAATGCACTTGTGACGCGGACGCGTCAGCGATGCTTACGCGTCGCGTGCATTTTTTTTATTATGCAAAATGCAGAATGCAGTATGCAAATGTTATGAATTATTCCAAGTTCAATGAAGTAAAAACTCAAAAACAAATGAAACTAAATAAAATTATAATTGGAAAAGGAGTGATCATACCATGGTGGGTTGTCTCCCACCTAGCACTTTTAGTTAAAGTCCTTAAGTTGGACATTTGGTGAGCTCCTTGTCATGGCGGCTTGTGCTTGAACTCATCCAGGAATCTCCACCAATGTTTGTAATTTCAATGGCCTCCGGGATCCCAAACTAGGCACAGAAAGCCTTCAAGCAAGGTAAAGCAAGTGACAACGCCCTAAGAGTGTTGATTTCTAGATTGAATTCTGGGGTCTCAGACCTTGTCTTTGCACCCGTCTTCTTGTTGACCATCTTTGTTCCAACCGGGTGGTAAGCAATCTGAATTCTCATTGAGGCATCCAAACAGCTTCCTAGACCCATACAATTTAGTATTCTTCCAACCATGATACTTCAGTTTGGAGCATGCAACCATATTGAACCTTGCATGACAATTCTTACCACTAACCATCTCCCTCTTACTCTTATAGCCACAAAGAGCTCTAAGTTAACCATCTGTCTCAAGTAAACTATATTCAAGTGGGATGAGAAAGCTAAGGGATATGAATTTTACCCACTTGAATGTTGTGAAGGATGATGGTGACTTAGGCGGAGAGGTCTCCAATAACTTTGACAAGGTGATTTCAAGCTCCACTCCCTTGTGCTCTTTGACAACTTCCACCTCTTTGCAAACTTCTTCAATTTCAACCTCTTCCTCTTGGTAGCTTTCTTCCAATTCAATCTCTTCTTCATTACTTACCAAGGGCATGGGAGGTTGTGCTTCTTCTTCTTTAATTTCCGTCTCTTGATCAACCTCTTCAAAGTTTTAGCTATGATATGCCTTGGAGGTTGTACATCCTCTTTGGCATCAAATTCAAATGTCTTGGAAGGAGGTTCTATGGCTGGACTTTTCCATGGAGGTTCTGCATCTCCTAAGTCTTCAACCACTTCCTCCTCTTTAACTATTACGGTTTTCTCCACTTGTTCCAATACAAAGCCATGTTCCTCATTGTCCACCGAAGTTTCTAGTGTCTCCTTCATGCTATGCTCTTCTTTTGATTCTCCACATGTAGCCATGGGAGGACTTTGAGTGTTCAGATGTTAGGAAGCTAATTTATTCACTACCTCGGTTAAGGCAGTCACAAGTTCCAGTACACCTCTTTGCATCTTTGCTTGTCCTTGAAGAAGGACTCGAAGGGTGTCATCCATTGGAGATTGAGGTGGATATGAGGGTTCATTGGTTGGGAGAGAGAGCTCATAATACGGAGGTGGTTCATCTTGATAATGATAAGGAGATGGTGTATATTGAGGTGGTGGTTCATGAGAGTAATTTTGTTGGAATGGGGGTGGTTCTATGTATGGTTCATTTGGCTCATAAAGTGGTTGGTATGGTGGATACGGGTTAGGATCATATGGAGGTGAATGGTAGAAAGGAGCTTGTGAGTATGGTGGTCCAAAGCTATTTTGAGAAGGTGGTTCATTGGCATATAATGGAGCTTGCTGGTAACTACAAGGGGGTCCACCATATCTATTGTCTTGGCATGCATTGTAGGATGGTCGTTGTCCATGGTATCTTGGAAGGTGATGTTGCCAAAATAGTTGATCAGATCCTCGTGACTCCTTCCATCTCTGATTGTTTTGGCCTTGATGCATGTTTCTGTTATAATTTTCATTCCTTGCAATAGCATTGGGACCAAACTCAAAGCGATGGGGTGAGAACTCATAATAACAAATAAAAATTAAAAACGAAAATAAAAACAAATTTAAATTAAAAGGTTACTGAAATTTAAATTTTGAATTTGAAAATTAAATTTTGAAATTTGAATTTTAGATTTTGAAATTTGAAATTTTGAATTTTGAAATTTGATTTTTGAAATAAGATAAGATAAGATTTTAAAAAAAGATATGATTTTTGAAAAAGATTTGAATTTTGAAATTTAAAACTAAGATAAGATAAGATAAAAATTTTAAAATAAAAATCTGAATTTTTTTTTTTTGCAAATTTTGAAAATGCAATTAAAATAAAGAGAAAATATATTTTTTGAATTAAATGCAGAAAGAGAAAAACAATAAAATGGCACCAAACTTAAAATTTTTAGGTCAAAACAAAGAAAACAACTAAGAACAACTTGAAGGTCAAGATGAACACGAAGAACAACTTGAAGATCAAGATGAACACCAAGAACAAATTTTTGAAAAAAAAATTTTTTTAATAACTAAATAAAAACCAATAACCTCTTAATTTACGAAAAAGAAAAAAATAAAAACAAAAATAAAAATAAATAAACAAGCAAAAAGCAAATATTTACAATAACCAATAATAAGGCACACGTTTGTAATTCCCCAGCAACGGCGCCATTTTGACGAATCGGATTTCTTATCGGTAAAGAAATTCACAAATATATGATCGCGTTGTAAGTATAGCTTCTAAACCAACAGAAAATCCTTTCGTACAAACGTTTTGGTTGTCACTTAAGCAAACCCAATAAAATTTATAAACCGAAGTATTTAAACCTCGGGTCGTCTTCTCAAGGAATTGCAGAAAAGTATGATTTATTATTGGTTATGAAAAAACAGTATTTTTGGGTTTTTGAAAAAGGTTTGAATGAGAAAAATAGATTGCAAGAATTAATAAATCAATAGCTAATAAAACTTTTGGCACGGTATGAAAATTAGAAGTCCTATCCTAGTTATCATTATCAATGGTGATGAGAATTATATTTTTGCTCCCACTAAGTCAACCTCTAACTATGAAGGTAAGTCAAGTGGATAAATCAATTTAGCACCTAAAGTCCTAGTCAACTCCTAAGGAAAGACTAGAGTTATAGGAATTTAAATCAATCAGCAAAGATAACAATTATCAATCACGATGAGTTTGACAACTCAAGAGTCACCAATTAATCAACCAAAGCCAAAAGGGAAAAATCTAAATTATTTATATAAATAAAGGAAAGCAATCTTAAATCTGAAATACCTCAATAATGTGTATTAAATAAGAAAATCATAACATGAATGTAGCATAAGTCAAGTTGAAAAGATAAATAATAATTAAAGTAATAAATAAAAATATAAAATAAATTAAAAGAATATTAAACCTGTCCTTGAAGAGAAGTAATCCTAAAATTAAGAGAAATCCTAATCCTAAATCCTAAGAGAGAGGAGAGAGCCTCTCTCTCTAAAAACTACATCTAAAAACCTAAAATTGTGAATTATGAGCTGATGTGTTAATAAATGGATGCATTCCCCCACTTTATAGCCTCTAATCTATGTTTTCCGGGCCGAAAACTAGGTCAAAAACAGCCCAGAAATCGCTGGAGAAGAAATCTGCCACGCTGATTTTCGTCACTGCGATACGTCCGCGTGGAGCGCGCGTTCGTGTCGCCTTGCCTCAGGGCAACTATGACATATTATATATAAAATCGAAGCCCCGGACGTTAACTTTCCAACGCAACTAGAACCGCATCGTTTGGACTTCTGTAGCTCAAGTTATGACCGTTTTAGTGAGAGAGGGTTAGGCTGACAGCTTTGCAGTTCCTTCAACTTCTTGTATTCCTTCCACTTTTGCATGCTTCCTCTCTATCCTCCAAGTCATTCCTGCCCTATAAAATCTGAAATCACTTAATACACATATCAAGGCATCTAATGGTAATGAAAGGGGATTAATATTAGCAAATATAAGGCCAAAGAAGCATGTTTTCAATCATAGCACAAAATTAGGAAGGAGAATGTAAAACCATGCAAATAGTATGAATAAGTGTATGAAAGATTGATAAAATACACTCAATTGAGCACAAGATAAACCATAAAATAGTGATTTATCATGGTCCTTAATGTATTTGAAGCTCTCAAATACCCTAATGATTCTGAAGGGTGTATGAGAGTTGATGTTGTTGAACCACTTGTTCAAGAGGTACTGGAAGCTGAGGTACTTGATGATATTCTGGATCCTCTTTCTGAGTATGAATTACTTGAGATTGATGATTCACCACCCCAGAAGGACCTGGTACACACGCCTGAGAGGGAGAAAGAGGTTCCCAAGCTTGAGCTAAAACCTTTGCCTCTTTCTCTGAAATATGTGTTCTTAGGTTAAAATGATTCATATCCAATGATTATTAGTTCTTCCTTGAAGTCTGGAGAGGAAGAGGCGCTTATTACAGTGCTCAGAAGCCATAGAACAGCTCTTGGGTGGACCATTGGTGATTTAAAGGGGATTAGTCCAACAAAGTGTATGCACAAGATCCTTCTTGAAGATGATGCTAAATTGGTTGTGCAACTACAGAGGAGACTTAATCCAACTATGAAAGAGGTGGTCCAAAAAGACGTAGTGAAACTATGGGAAGCCGGCATTATATACCCTATTTTTGACAGCCCTTGAGTGAGTCCTGTGCAGGTAGTTCCCAAGAAAGGAGGGATGACAGTGATCAAGAATGAAAAGAATGAGCTAATTCTTACAAGAACCATCACAGGATGGAGAATGTGCATAGACTACAGGAGGCTCAACATTGCTACAAGGAAGGATCACTTCTCCTTGCCTTTCATTGATTAGATGCTTGAGAGATTAGCTGGTCATGCTTTTTATTGTTTTCTAGATGGATATTCTGGATATAACCAAATTGCAGTGGACCCTCAAGATCAAGAGAAGACAGCATTCACATGTCCTTTTGGAGTATTTTCTTACAGGAGAATGCCATTTGGACTTTGTAATGCTCCAGCAACTTTTCAGAGGTGTATGCTTTCAATTTTTTCTGATATGGTTGAAAAGTTCATTGAGGTATTTATGGATGATTTTTCTGTTTTTGGTAATTCTTTTGAATTCTGCCTTAAGCATTTATCTCTGGTCTTGAAATGGTGTCAAGAATCAAACCTTGTTTTAAATTGGGAAAAATGTCATTTTATGGTTACAGAAGGTATTGTTCTTGGACACCGAGTTTCAAGCAAGGGGATTGAGGTTGATAGAGCAAAGGTGGAGGTAATTAAAAAATTACCACCACCATCTAATGTTAAGGCAGTCAGGAGTTTCTTGGGTCATGCAGGATTTTACAGGAGATTTATAAAGGATTTTTCTAAAATTGCTAAACCATTGAGCAACCTATTAGTTGCTGATGTTCCTTTTGTATTTGATGCTGAATGTCTGCATGCTTTTGAAACTCTGAAAGCAAACCTTACCTCTGCTCCCATCATAGCTCCCCCTGCCTGGGATTTACCATTTGAATTAATGTGTGATGCTAGTGATTATGTTATTGGAGCTGTTTTAGGATAGAGACATGGCAAGCTTATACATGTCATTTACTATGCTAGCCGTGTGTTAAATGAGGCTCAAAAGAATTACACAACTACAGAAAAAGAATTGTTAGCTATTGTGTATGATGTTGATAAGTTTAGGTCCTATTTAATTTGTTCTAATGTTATTGTTTATACTAATCATGCAGCTTTAAAGTACCTTCTAACCAAACAGGATTCTAAACCTAGATTAATCAGATGGGTGTTACTCCTTTAGGAGTATGATATTGAGATAAAAGACAGGAAAGGGTCAGAAAACCAAGTAGCTGACCACCTCTCCAGAATTGAACCTGAAGCAGGAGTACAACCACCCACAGCTGTGATTGAGACATTTCCGGATAAGCAACTATTCCTTATTCAGTAGGCTCCATGGTTTGCAGATATTGCAAATTACAAAGCCATGAATTTCATTCCAAAGGAGTACAGTAAACAACAAGTGAAGAAGCTCCTAACTAATGCAAAGTACTACTTTTGGGAGGAACCACACCTTTTTAGAAGATGCTCAGATGGTATAATCTGGAGATGTGTCCAAGAAGAGGAAACACAGCAGATTCTTTGGCACTATCATGGCTCTGATTATGGAGGCCACTTTGGTGGTGAAAAAATAGCAACAAAGGTCCTTCAGAGCGGTTTTTACTCGCCGACTCTCTTCCGGGATTCAAGAGCATTTGTGAATAACTGTGACAGATGTGAAAGAGCTAAGAACCTCCCTGCCAACCATGAGATGCCACAGCAAGGATTCTTGAGATTGAGTTATTTGATGTGTGGAGTATTGATTTCATGGGACCTTTTCCACCCTCATATTCCAACAACTATATCTTGGTGGCAGTTGATTATGTGTCCAAGTGGGTGGAAGCTGCGGCTTTGCCCACCAATGATGCCAAAGTGGTGATGAGCTTTCTTCAGAGATATATATTCAGCCGGTTTAGTGTCCCAAGGACACTCATTAGTGATGGTGGAAGTCACTTCTGTAACAGACAGTTGGACTCACTTCTGCAGAGGTATGGAGTCTGTCATAAAGTGGCAACCCCCTATCACCCTCAGACAAGTGGACATGTTGAGGTATCTAACAGGGAACTAAAGAGGATTCTAGAGAAGACCGTCAGTACCTCAAGGAAGGACTGGTCTAAGAAGCTTGATGATGCTCTCTGGGCTTACCGGACAGCATACAAGACTCCTATTGGCATGTCCCCTTATCAGTTGTTCTATGGTAAAGCCTGTCACTTGCCAGTGGAGCTGGAGTATAAAGCTTACTGGGCAATCAAATATCTGAACTTTGATGCTCAGGCTATAAGAATAAAGAGAATGCTTCAATTGAATGAGCTTGATGAATTCAGATATTCAGCCTATGAGAACGCCAAGCTCTATAAGAAAAGAACTAAGATATGGCATGGCAAGAAGACTGCCATCAGAGTCTTTGCGCCAGGTCAGCGAGTGCTTCTATTCAATTCAAGGCTCAAACTCTTTCCTGGGAAATTGAAATCCCGGTGGTTAGGACCGTTTATGGTAACTAGAGCATAGCTATATGGTCATGTAGAAATTCAGGAGGAGAACTCTGACAGAAGGTTTATAGTGAATGGCCAGAGGTTGAAGCACTATCTTGGAAGCGAGATTGATCACCAAAGGTCCATTCATCTATTGAACTACCAGAACTGACTGTCAAGCTAGTGACGTTAAAGATGCGCTTGTCGGGAGGCAACCTGATGAGCGGATAATTTATACCCTTTTTGGCATTGTTTTTAGGTAGTTTTTAGTATATTTTAGTTACTTTTTATTATATTTTTATTAGTTTTTATTCAAAAATCACATTTCTTTAATCATGCAAGATTTAATTCATGGCAACTCTATGTGACTAGACCCTAATTCCTTAGACCTTTCTAGTCTCCTCTAAAATTCATCAACAGCCAATTCCTTGGTCAATTAATTCCAATTAGGGGGTGAAGTTCAATTCTAGTTATATGCCACAGAAATTATAATTATCCAAATATAAAAGGATTATATGTCATGTATCCCGTTAAATTCAGATAAACTAGAAATTTAGGAGAAGTTTTCAAGCTGTTGTTCAAGTAAAGAGCTTTTCCAAGTTATACAAGAACGCAATTAGAAAGAGGGTCATACTTCCGTTCCACCCAAATTCATAAAATAAAGAACGAAAACAATTCTTGAAATATAAATCAAAACATGAATTAAAATAGAAAAAAAAATAAAATCAATCCATACAATAGACAGAGCTCCTAACCTTAACAGTGGAGGTTTAGTTGCTCATGGTAAAAGGAAAATAAGGATTCTGAAAAAAATGTAGTTTGGTAGTTTGGAATGGAATAATGTTGGGCTAGAATCCCCCTGTTGGAATCCCTTTTATATCTAATCCTCATTAATTTAAAATCTATCTTCTAAAACTAAAATAATATATTTTCCTATTCTATAATAAAAATTAAAGTTTAAATCAGAATTAATTAAAGCAATCAGCATGTCTTCAATTGATGGATGGGGACCACTTGCTTCGTAGGGTCCACGCCTAATGTGGAGTGGGCATAATCATTCTTGTGTGAATCTCCTTTGAGTCTCTGCTATCCCCTGGCTCTAGTCTGTGTTTCTAGGCCGAAAACTGGGTATAAACTCGGCCTGAAATCGCCCCCAGCGTTTTCTGCAAATTCTGCACGTGGCGCATGTCATGCGTACGCGTCAGTCACGCGTACGCGTCGATGGTCTTCTTCACGTGTCACGCGTACGCGTCAGGTACGCGCACGCGTCGCTGTGGAACTTTCACTTTTCACGCATACGCGTCAGGTACGCACACGCGTCGCCTTGGATAGCTCCAAATCACGCATACGCGTCAGGCACGCGCACGCGTCGCTCCTCACTGGTCAGCTCCTTAGTTTCTTCTCTTTCTCTGCAGAAACTCTATCAAATCCAACCAAATGCTACCTAAAATAAACAGAATTGCACAAGACTCAAAGTAGCATCCATAGTGGCTAAAAGATAATGAATTCTTGATAAAACTTAACAAATTAAATGCAAATTCACTAGGAAAAGGTAAGAAAGATGCTCACGCATCACTCACCATATGGTCATGTAGAGATTCAGGAAGAGAATTCTGACAAAAAATTTACAGTCAATCGCCAGAGGTTGAAGCACTATCTTGGAGGCGAGATTGATCGCCAAAGGTCTGCTCATCTGCTGAACTAGTAGAACTGACCGTCAAGCTAGTGACGTTAAAGAAGCGCTTGTCGGGAGGCAACCCGATGTTTTCGTATCTTTTAGTTTGTTTTCTGTTGATTTGATTTTTATTATTTATTTGGTTTTAGTTGAGTTTTTACTGTTTTTCATTTGTTTTAGTATGTTTGGATTATGCAGAGTAATTGAATCGGAAATAGGTTCCTAAATACAGAGTTTCGGACATTCAGGAGTATATTGATTTGGATTGGGTGATGCCTAATTTGAAAATCTCAAGTCAGACGCCACATGCTGCATACACAGAGGCATTTTTCTCTGGAGGGTTCGCGCCTAACTTGCAAATCTCAAGTTAGGCACCATATGAAGCGGACAAGAGAATTTCCCCCTGCCTGGCCCACGCCTAACTTGAGAATTCTCAAGTTAGGTGCTAGGTGTGAGGACCCAAAGGAAGTAAGGCACCGTGTGAGGTCAAGTTGGCCGAAGGGGTAGTGGTTGCACTCGGGAGGCCTCAAGTTAGGCGCTGTGAATTGCAAGGAGCTTGAAGTTAGGCGCCTGATTGAAGGTCTTCAATTCAAGTTAGGCGCCGTTCATAGTGAGTTAGGCGCCAGACCTTACTCACCTCAAGTTAGGCGTAACATCACCAAAGTTAGGCGCCAGGCTTCGCACACACACCAAGTTAGGCGCAGGTGCACTCAAGTTAGGCACAGCATCAAAAGCCCCCTCCTCACCTTGACTAATTCCATACCAAATCATGCCTATATCTTGAGATACGGTCCCCACCCCTCCAATCAATCCAAGATCCTTCCTCCTTTTACAAGCCTTCACACTGACCAACCATACCCTTCTTCCATGCCCCCCCTCCCAAGTCAAGTCCGTGACCAGCCCCCCTCCCCCATTTCCAAGAACCACCCGTGACACCCTCTCCTTCCCAACACATTCCCGTGAACCAAACCCCCCACCAAGCCCTCTATACAAACCCCATTCACCCCTCTACACTTACAACACAAATCACATTCCTTCCTTCACTCCACACTCTCCAACCCAACTTGTTCCCTCCCTCTTCCGAACACAGCCCACAATACTTCACCCCTCCCTCAATTCCCAATCCCTTATACACGAACAGTCCCCCCTTCCATACCTACTCAACCCTTCATCCCCCCTTCCTCTGTCCATCCCCTATTCTTTTCTTCTACCGTTTTAGTATTCAGTAAAAAAAAAACAAAAAAAATAACAAAGAAATTTTTAGCATTAAGCTTTATTTTCTTCTGTTTCACTTTCTTCTTTCCCTTTATATTTCTTTAATTTGCTCGGGAACGAACAAAAATTTTAAGTTTGATGTTATCACTTTGCTTGTCTGTTTTCTCTATTTTCTGTAATGGCACCCAAAACTAGTACACCTTCAAAGAAAAGGAAAGGTAAAGAACCGGCCACCAGTTCTCATGATACACACAGATTCAGATCCATGCTTCATGAGGAACATTTTTATGAGCATACTTTAAAAAGGGGTGTGACTCCAGAAGTGAGATTTGCACTAACACTGGATGAATATCCGAAAATTCAATATCAAATTGATAGAAGAGGGTGGCAATTTCTGTGCAACCCGCACACTGAGGTGGGAAAACTGATGGTCCAGAAATTTTATGGAAATCTCTGGGTCACATACAAAGATGTAGAAGGAGTCAATGAGAAGAATTATCAGAGCTATGTAAGAGGAAAAGTAATTGACTTCAGTCCAAGGAACATCCGCCAGATCCTCCATCTACCGGGTCGAGACCATATGTCTGACTGTTACAGTGAGAGGATGCATGGGGACCAAGATTTGGATCTAGTTATTAAAGCATTATGCATTCCGGGTTCTCAGAGGAGGGTAGGTACTGAGGGAAAGCCGAACCACTTAAAGAGCACTAAGCTTACTCCTTTAGCTAGAGGATGGTTAGACTTCATCCGAAGGTCCATCATACCTACTAGCAACCGGTCCGAATGCACTGTAGACTAGGCTGTCATGATTTACAGTATCTTGAAGGGAGAAGTGGTGGAGGTGGAGGATATTATCCCAGAGTAGATATACAACATTGCCTCCAGCCCCCTATAAGAAGGCTAAGCTCGGCTTTCCACATCTGATTTACCGCCTGTGTGAAGCAGCAGGGGTAAAGGTGGAGAATGATTTCCCCATTCCTATTGAGAGACTAATCACAAAGAAGAGCATGGAGACTCACAAAGAACGGCACAGGGTCCACGGAGAAGAATAGGTTCTGGAGGAAGCTCAGCAGGATCAGCCACCACTGCCTCAGGGACACTACTTTCCACCTCAGGAATACTGGCAGCAGCTCACCTCCTCCATTGAGCAGATGAAGATCATGCATGACAGCCACTGGCAGCAGTACACTGCATCTGTTGAGGAGATAAGGGCGACGCAAGATCGCCGCTGGGAGTATCTCACTACCACCCTTGATCAGATGAGAGCTGATCAGAACTTTCAACGCCAGGAGATCTTTCAGCTGAGACAGGATTTTAGCCGCCTGAGAGGATCATATGGATCACAACTAGAGGATAGAGATCCTCACCAAGGAGATTGAGGTGGCTTAGTTCCTTTCACTTCCTACGTTATTTTGCCATTACTATGTTTTATTCCTGTTTTCTGTTGTTTTGTCTTAGTTATTGCATGATCCTTTGTTATTTCAATTCCTAGGTTCTAGTTTATTTTGTTATTCTTATTCTATTATTTGCTTTTAATTCTGAAAAGTGTCTTATGTATTGCTCACTGGTCTTGAATCCAAAAGAAAAAAGAAGAAAAAGATGTATTGCATGAGAAATAGAGTTTATAACAAAGAAAAGTCTTAATTACTTAAATGTGGTGGTATTCTCTGTAATTTTGAATGCATGACATGAACCGTGCATATTTGAATTTGAATAAAAGGATGTTGCTATGTAAGGAACAGGAATTTAGAGAACTATTATGAATTCTCTGAAATTAGTGAAGGCTTGATCCTTGAAGCAAAAGAAACAGCAAAAAGAAAAAAAATAAAAAGCAAGATCCAAGGCTCTGAGCATCAATGACTATGGAGCTCAGACATGATTAAAAGCTCAAAGAGTTGTTTCCCTAGTCATATGCTTGTGGTGTGAATGTGTCAAGTAATCATTGAGACAAAGCACTAAGAGTCAAAATCAAATGCATTTAACAGAGTATGCCAAAGGCTTTGAGCACCACTGTCTGGGAGAAACTAAAAGAAAAATCAGAACTTAAAAAGAGTTTCCCAGTTAAGTGCTTGTGGTGTTCTTGTGTCAAGTAAAGCTTGAGACAAAACATTTAAAGTCATGGCTAGACTCAAGGTGCAAAGCACCAAGGAAAAGAGAATTAAAAAGAAATTTGTTGTGTTCAAGGATTAAACTGAAGTTTAAAAGATTAGAGAATTCATAATATTGTCTAGATTCTAATTCCGAATTACAGTGACATTCTTCTGATTCAAAGGAGAGTGAGATGCCAAAACTATTCAGTATTGCAATAGATAAACCCCACTTCAAGAAGAGACATAAGCTTAATTGAACTCTCACTCTCATGCAAATTCACATCCTGAGCCTATGTTAGTTTTGGTTGCTTGAGGACAAGCAATAGTTCAAGTTTGGTGTTGTGATGCGTGAGAATCTTTCCTATCTTTTCATAGTGAATTTGCATTCAATTTGTTGAGTTTAATCAAGAATTAATTATCTTTTAGCCACCATGGATGCTACTTTGATTCATGTGCAATTCTATTTATTTTAGGTAGTATTCGGCTAGATTTGATGGAGTTTCTATAGAAAATGAGAAGGAAGCGAATGATGCTATCAACCTTGACCTATCTGCACTCTAACCTGAATAACTCGAGCTACAGAGGTCCAATGGACGTACTTCTATTGGCGTTGGAAAGCTAACTTTTGGAGCTTTTCAACGATATTTGATAGTCCATACTTCTCCTCTATCAATTCTACAAGGGTGGCGCCTAACTTGAGGTTTCTCAAGTTAGGTGCCAAGATCAACTAAATGCATTACTCCAAGGTTGCATGGTTGGCGCCTAACTTGACAAATCCCAAGTTAGGCACCAGGACAAAGGGAAAGTGTGAAAAGGAGGCTACCAAGGCTGCGCCTAACTTGAGATTTCTCAAGTTAGGCGCCAAACACAATAACAACACGCAAGTGGATACTGACCACTCCAAGTTAGGCGCACTCCAACCCAAGTTAGGCGCCAGCTCAAGCACTCCACGCCACTCCTTGCTGCCCACTCCAAGTTAGGCGTGCTCCACTCCAAGTTAGGTGTCAGTTCGTCAATCATCAAGTGGTCCCAGTGCTCAATCAAACAGCATTCGAGGATTTGCTTTTATTCTGATTAAAACTCTTATTTTAATCAAAAAATAGGAAAAGATATTATTTAGTTTTAGAAAATATAATTTACATTAATTAGGATTAGATATAAAAGGGAAAAAGAATCAGCCCTTCGGGCTCTTCTCTTCTCTCTTACCTCATTCCGCACTTGACAGTTTTCAGAATCCTTGTTTTTCTTTCTGAAGCATGAGCAACTAAACCTCCACTGTTAAGGTTAGGAGCTCTCTATTATATAGATTGATACTATTATTTTTTTATTTTAATTTATGTACTGATTTCTATTTCAAGAATTGTTTTCGTTCTTTATCTTATGAATTTAGGTGGAATGGAAGTATGACCCTTGTTGTAATTGAGTTTTTGTATAACTTGGAAAAGCTCTTTACTTGAACAACAGCTTGAAAATAATTTCTCCTAAATTTCTAATTATCTGGACTTAATGGGATACGTGACATATAATCCTCTTATATTTGGGTAATTACGGTTTCTGTGGCATATAACTAGAATTGAACTTCACCCTCTAATTGGAATTAAGTGACCAAGGAATTCGTGGTTGATGAAGGTTAGAGGAGACTAAAAAGGTCTAGAAATTAGGGTTTAGTCACATATAGTTTGCCATAAATAGAATCTTACATGATTAAAATAGTTAATAAGAAAAGTTAATCCGGAAGATAAATGTCTCTGAAGCCCTAACTGTTTCTCCATATATATTTCACAACCCGTTTACTGCTTGCTTTCGGATTCTCTGAATTACTGTTTAATGCAATTGAGACCCAAACACTATTTTCTGTTTGTCTGACTAAACAATTCACTTGACCATTGTTGCTTGATCCATCAATCATCGTGGGATCGACCCTCATTCACCTGAGGTACTACTTGGTACGACCCGGTGCACTTGTCGGTTAGCTTGTGGATTGTAAATTTTGCACCAACCATGATGCCGATTCGTGATACCTTTGTCTCTCCTCATGTCTACAGAGAAAGAGAGAGAGAGAGAGAGAGAGAGAGGAGTTTTAAGTAATCGATACAATATTATTCATTTCATGACTATTATTCAGTCGATATCAAAAGGACTTTTGTTTTTTATTTCATCATTCAATTATATTTAGATTTTTTAGAAATTTCGGCAGAGTTTCATCTATAATTAGAAGTCACCTCCAAATATAATTTTTATTTTTTTACAAACCAAACAAAGGTTTTAACAAAAAAATTTATCAAATTTTTACACAAAAAATAGTTGCAAGCATTAATTAAAACAAGCACGCATTCAAGAAAACATCAATTTCTAGTCATTCTAGTGCACAACCCCTTATTATTCCGCAATTTTCCAGCAAACAAGGATTTCGAGAAGGTACCACTAGACAACCTTCTCCCACTTCCGTCCTAAAACTCTATACCAACCTGAAAAGTAAGTCCCGTATAAAACTTATACACTTTGTTATATTCAGAGATAGAAAATCAACTTGGAATATGATTGCTTAAACTAAAAAAAAGCGAAGACCAATTGATTTCAAAGAAAATAACACCATCCTAATAAAAAAGATAACTTATTAAGTTCACAAGGTGAAACTAATTCAAAAACTAATTTAGAAGGAATAAGCAAAACTCAACATTGTAATTAATTAAAACCTAATTCTAATTTCACCAAATTAACAACAGACATAAAAAAATAAACGATATAAATTTAATACAATTGAAAGAAACTCATTTACTAAACTCAAATAAAATCTTTCAACAACTCAAACATTCTTGAGCGTGCATATATATAATTATTAATTTAAAATCACATACCCTAATAATTAATTTAAACTACATACCCTAATTAGTAAATTAAAAAAAATAAAATTTAAACACAAATTAAAATAAAAATTTTCAAAAAAACTAATATTTCAATCTGACTTACATTTTATAACAAAAAACCAAATATAAAATTACATAAAAAGTTAAAAAACTAATAAAAATAAAAAATTTAAACCTGGTTGTTGAGTTGCGGTGGTGATGCTCACAGTACAGTGGTAACGTCAAACTTCTCCCACATCTGTTATTAATGGAGTAGTGTTAGGATTTTCTAAATAAAAATTGACAAATTGAAGAATGGGAAAGATTCACACAAAACTGGAGAGAAACGACGGCGAACAACGACGATTGTAACACCCTACCACATAGAGCCTTACGCTTAAGTCGTAAAGCAGAGGTGGCGAGGTATTACGACCTCTAAAAAAAGACTTATATAAATATAGTTGAAAGAATTCACATCTAGGAGCCTTGAAGAAGAAGCTAAGCAGAAGCAAAAACAGAAAATCATTTCACACTCGCAGGGATAATCGTAAAACGGATAAATAAATCAAAAGAAGGCTAAAAACATAATATACATATCAGAGTTCCAAAACACAAATATCAAGCTCCAGATTCGACCTGCGAAGTTAAGGCCGGCCAGAGTATGTAATTACATATATAAATACAACCCAAAATATAACTCAAACTACAGAATAAACACCTGTTTCTCCAAGTCAACCTCTAGGAGGGACAAAATACAAAATATGCATGCGGAGATTCTATATACATATATACATAGTCTAAAACAAAATATAACAGCCCAAAAGGCAATTCTTTGCTTGTAAGGAGGGTCTCCAAATGCTCAACGAGGTGCCCCTCTACCTGCATCTGAAAAACAATAAAAATATGTATAGAATGAGAACCGGGAGTTCTCAGCATGGTAAAGATGTCCGCATAGTTAATATAAAAGGTCTCGAAAAAGCCAGAGGCATTCCTAAAACTTCGACATTCAGATTAATCTTAAAATTTATTCTAAACCAATAATATCGGTAATCTAACTAAGGGTCCCAGCCCTATTCTAACTCTGCACCTTTTGTCAATCTAATCTTAATCTAACTTTAACTTGACATTACTTTCTATCTCCTCTAACCCTCCAAATCGCTGGTGGAACAACCCCCTCTCACACCTCCGCCAAGAGGGGTCTCATAGAAAACATACACATATAATTCAAGCAAAGAAAACACGGATAGAGGTGCAATTATAGCAAGTAGAACAAGTAGCAAATAAGCAGAGTTAAGTAATTAAGAAAACCAAAACGATACACACTCAAGCAAAACATACAAATGCACATGATGTATGCCTGTCCTATAGCTGATGAGTCTCATCTAGCGATTATATAGCCAACCTGGCATGTCCTGGTAGTTAACCATTGGACAGTCCCTCTGTGCGACATCCCCAAACTCAAAAATAATATCCATGGAGTCAAACTCTAAGCTCAATTATATAATATTCCAAGAAGTCAAACTCCAAGCTCAATAATATAAAATTCAAAATCCATATAAAGCAGAGTTAAAGAAAACCAAAACGATACACACTCAAGCAAAACATACAAATGCACATGATGTATGCCTGTCCTATAGCTGATGAGTCTCATCTAGCGATTATATAGCCAACCTGGCATGTCCTGGTAGTTAACCATTGGCCATTGG
>NC_029788.2:41547772-41550769 GCF_000816755.2 Arachis ipaensis | reverse complement strand
TCATCAAATCCAACCGAATGCTACCTGAAATAAATAGAATTGTACACAACTCAAAGTAGCATTCATAGTGGCTAAAAGATATTTAAATCTTGATTAAACTCAACAATTTGAATGCAAATTCACTAGGAAAAGATAGAAAAGATGCTCACGCATCACATCTCCAAGCTCAACAATATCCATGGGAATAATCTCAAGTTCATCCATAAGGGAGACAAAATCCCAAACTCAAATTTATACATGGGAGAGACACCCCAAGCTCAAATTTATATATATGTGCAAGCCCATAGGGGAACCCGGGGAGTTAAAGTGCCCAGTCACATCTTGCGACAGAAGGTCGACAATTAGTCTCAATGTCATCATCATTCATCAAAAATTCATACTCAAAACTTAATTCATTCTTTTCTAAATAAATCAAACTCAAAATCAAATCATAAAATCCTTAAACCCAAACCTTTCTAAATAACCACTTCAAACGAAACCTCCAATTTTTTATAAAAATTTCGACAGAATCTCCATGAAAATTCGAACTTCTGCCACCCTTCAAGGGTCCCAACCACCAAACCAAACTCCTCTCAGTCATTCATATCATTTTTAGTGTCAAATTATTTCAAAATCAAACTAATTTTTAATATTAAATCTTTTCTAAAATCCAACCAACTCCAATAACAAACCATTCATAAAATTAAATACACATCATATACCATTTAAAAAATCTATCAATAATTCATTTAAGTCATTCCTATCTTAAGGTCTTCTAGCCTAAGTTTTTACGTGACATTAAATATTAACTACGAGAAACCAAAACCATACATTGGCTGGTTCCTCCTTAAGCTCGGAACTCCTCAAAAACCTCTCCTTTCAAAAGCTCCAAGCTTCCAAACGTCAAATCCTCAAGCTTAATTACCCGGATTTCGTTCCAAACTGCCCAATTGAACTCCAAATCAACAAGAACACAATCTAATTCATACAATATCACTATAATCATCATATGGTTCACTAACTCAATGATTCACAAGGGTTCAATAGTTTCTTATCTTACCCACAGATCAATTGGACAAAACTCGGTGATTTTTCATTACTAGAGTTCACCTAAACTATCAAAATCATTCAATTCATCAATACCCAAACTCAAAACCCACAAAATTGAGTAGGGGAAGAATTGGACGAGAAATACAAATTTCTTACCACTTTGTTCAGATGAAATTGAAGAGAATTCTGAGACGAATACGTGGCCACTGACGGCTCGTCAATTGGAGCTCCGGATTGAAAGTTACGTGAAATTGAAATGTTTGACGAGGGTTTGGGGTTTTTCGGTGTTCACTCCCTCTCCTTCAACCTATGCTCAGTTTTGGTCCAGTTTTGGGCCAAAATTTTAAAATTAGTATCAAAATTCGTATTTTTAATATTTTTACTTCCCTAAACTATAAAATTTAGTTTTCTAATTTCTTTGAATAATAATTAATTTATTGGCTAATTATTTATTAATTTTTCGGGGTTTACAACGATGGTGACCCATGAGACAGCAGCGACGGCGATGTAACCTGGCAGTGATGTCTAGATCTCTGGTGGCTGGGCTAGGACAATGCAGGAGTAGGACTCGTTTGCTGCGTAGAAGAGACACTGCTACTGGTGGGTGGTGATAGAAACGGAGTGAAAGAGAGAGAGGAGAGGGAGAAAATGGCGAGAGAGAAAAAGAGAAGAGAGGGTGGAGAAGTTGCAAAAGTGAGTGGAGAGGGTTTCTGAATTCGAATTTTGCTTAATTTTATCATTGGATTTACCGGCGGATAAATTTGATAGTAAGGTGCTTGTCGTTGTTCAAAATACCGCGTTTCACTAATTCATATTACTGTCGAAAATTTTCGATGTAAATCCGACAGCAAAATTGGCGCTTATAAAATAAATTTTTATGCCCCTTTTTACTGTCGGAATTAGGGACGGATTATGAAATCTAACGAAAAATATTTTTGGGACGAATTTTTACTCGTAACTATCGAAAATCCACTGCTAAATCTGTCAATAATGTCCTTCACTAAATCTATCAGTAAATCTGGCGGTATTCAGTATTCAACATTTTTTTTATAATGTTGAGTCGGGTTATGTGCCTTCCGTTGAATCAGGTTGTTGCGTCAATGTTGGATTAACGGTACTTGCATCAGAAGATAAGGGATGGAATATGAGGAGATAGGAGGTGACACAATGATTTAGGCTGAGGGAGTGAGAATAAGCAAATGGAGTGAGAGCTATTGGACTAATTTTCACTTATCAATTAAGGGTTGTTGTTTAAAATAGGTATTGGGTTTGAGCGAATTGAAAGCTACTTTCCTCTAAATTCCACAAGCCAAACCATGCGCGTTAGGTGAGAAAAGGATAAATCGATTCCTGACTTTTTGGTCTGCACACATTTAAGTCTCTGAGAATTTAAAAATACATTTAAGTCCCTGACTTCTTCAAAATCTGGACACATCGATTCTTGGGTCTAATTTGTTCTATTTTAAAATCTCATCTACGTGTGCAACCATATCAACCAGGTCAGTACAACGGGAGTGACGTTTGATTTTTCCGTTGGGTATGATAGACCCAAGTGAACATGAAGGATCAATATGTTTATGTTCAGGTTTTGAAAAGGTCAGGGACTTAAATGTATTTTAAATCATCAAGGACTTAAATATCCGTAGATCAAAAGGTCAAAAATCTATTTGTCATTTTCTCTTTTTTTTTTTTTTTATGGACTCAAATATCTAACTCGACGCATCATATTTAGCAAGTTATGCCAGGTGACTAGGCAAGCTATAGACCATTTGCAACCGCCTTACCTAATATCAAGCTAAATAAACATAAAATAAAAGTTTAGTTAATTTGGGTTCGTCTAGTGGTTAACTCACTAGTTAACTTAAATAGGTGTTGGGAGTTCGAATCTCATCTTATACATGCAGCAATTCATTGAACAGGGACAAATCCTTAAATAAAGCTTTGATCCGTGATGGATTAATCATTAAC
>NC_029788.2:41546425-41547723 GCF_000816755.2 Arachis ipaensis | reverse complement strand
ATCGTGAAAAAAAAAAAAAAAAAACTTTTTAATATATAAAAAATGTACAGTTATTTGGCATATGCATTAACTACTTTACAACAAATGATACCCTTCGATTTATGGCATTTCGGAGAGACTCCGCATGTGCTTTTGTTCCTTATACCGCTTCAATTAGGAAATTTTTGTTTTTTAAATTAACGATCTGTTAAACAAAACAATTTAAATATTAATCTCTTTTTAAACAAGCAAAGAGAGGAAAAGAATAAAATTGACTAAATGTTGATATAAAAAAATTTTAAGTTCTTTATTACATGCTGAGGACACATTATATTATGATTAATCGGTTAAAAAACTAGTTTACTGTAGACTATAGATATCATCAATTATTGCTAGTGAAGAATACCCAACATGCTCCCTAAACAGTAGTGAAAGTGAAGGATGAAGATAGAGCTTTAATTTTCATATATGGACCCATAATACCATAACCAAAACATATATATAACTCTATATATAGAGAGAGGGCTTTATCTCTTTTGAATTGGTTTGAACCATGTCAAAAGATTGTGGAGTTCACACTAGTTCTAAATGCCATTGACATTATTTGCTTTTCCATTATAGTTGACATGTATAATCGTCACACGCAATTCCAATGACAAAGGAAGTGCGTGCTCTAGTTTGTGAATGGAAGAGCATGTGCATTTTATGCTTGAAAATTGAAATGATTATTATTGGAATTTGGAAATGGAAATTAAACCCACGCCACTATGAGCAGTATAATGATGAGGTCAAGACATATATATATGAGGAAGAATTTCAGATGTGCATGTATTGATATATATCTCATCTTAAGCTTCAATCTGCATGATTGATTGTTGCTTAGTGTTGTTGATTGATGATGGCAAATAAAGGCCAAAAAGATAGAGTAATAGTGAAATGCCACCATGGGTAAGAAACTCGTATGCCTTGTAGTCACGCAAGGTAAATACCATATGATTGAAAATAATAAAGATATTCTTCAGCGCGTGAGCGGCAGGATTCGAACCTGCGCGGGCAAAGCCCACATGATTTCTAGTCATGCCCGATAACCACTCCGGCACGCCCACTCTATTGTAAAAGTTATCTAGGAAACTACTCTCTTAAATAATATTAGCCAAATTATCTGAAATTATTCTTTTATTATAAATCTTAATTTGAGTCCTAAATTTTTCAAAAGGCGAGAATTAAAAAAGTAATTTTACGATAAAACAAAAATTAGTTAATATTATCTAATTAAAAATTAATTCTTTATACTTATTTATATCTACAAACTGAAAAAT
>NC_029788.2:41545490-41546333 GCF_000816755.2 Arachis ipaensis | reverse complement strand
AAAACATTTAATTATTCATTCATTTATGAATTATGATTTATCTCAATGCATGTGACTGAAAATCGATTAAACGAACTTTCTCGAGTTGATAGCCTCTGCTGTCACCGTTGTTCCACTTTCCAAGAGTTTGTGTTTGCACCATATAAAATTCTTAATTATTTATATTTAGTACGAAATTATATTTGTTATGTATGTGACCTCTTTAAAACAAATTATGTTGCAAGACCAAACTATACTAATAGTGGTCAAATAGTGGACCAATTACAGATTCCAGAATATTTATACGACCCCACAAAATATTCCCAAAAAGTAAGTAACAATTCAATTTCTTAGATTCCGTGTGGTTGAAAATATTTGGGTGTTGTCGATGACGATGCACTGAAATTGGCCCAATCAAAGTTTCATCATCATGTCCTCTTCGTTTTATTGTTGTAGTGTGAAGTGTGACCTCAATCAACTAATAATATTGCAAATTTTGCAATGTTCAATTTGTCTTCATTTGTGCATTATCCTCCACTTAGATCTCATAATTCTTCCCATGTAATCATTGTTTAGGCTCTTGCAATATTTGTTATACCACGGGATGGACCTAAAATTACCAACTATGCTATACGAATAAAAAAATAGAAAAGTCTAAGGACAACAATTTTATTAAATTTTGGCCAGCATGTAATCAGCAAAAAAAAGTGAGTCATTAGATAAAATTTTACATCAATCTCATACCATTAAAACCATTTTGATAACTATTTAATGGCTACAAATTACAAGAATTGCTGGCCCTAGCATTCTTCTAAAAAAATATTAGCTATTAATTAATTATCGTATAAGAATATATATTTAATG
>NC_029788.2:41539955-41545324 GCF_000816755.2 Arachis ipaensis | reverse complement strand
AAAATATTTTTTAAAGTATATTTTTATTTTTAAAAATATTTTTAAATTTTATTTTATTTATTTTATTCTAAAAATTTTTAATTTGTATTAAATATATTTTTTAATAATTAAATTTCTAACAAATTTAATATCAATCCAGCAATAATACTTAACAATTAGGAGTCAATGGCAGAATTTTGTGTCTAATTTATTTATATTAAAAGTTGTTTTTGTAAAATTATTGTTGAATTTTTCCTAAATTTTTTGAACAAATCAATTATCACGAGTATATTTAATGCAAATAAAAAATTTTTAGAATAAAATAAGAATTTAATTTTAATACATTGTCAGTGTGAAATAGTTTTACACATGTATCCAATTATGTAACGTCATATCAACAAAAATAACTACCTTCACATTGACGGCATAAATAATCATCCAAAAGAACGGATGTGATTATACGACTGTGTAAAACGTTTTACATTATCAGTGTATTAAAATTAAACTCATAAAATAAAAGTTAAAAGTATTTTTGAAATATTTGACAAATTTCAGAAAAAAAAAATACTTCACCTTAAAATTTCTTTATTACTAGTAAATAAATTTAGTTATTGGCTATATTTTTGTTTCTATAAACAATTTTAAAAAAACTAAGTATACCAAAATTATTATGTAGAGGGAATTACCTGTGAAGAAAAAGGAACAATTTCTAGAGTGCAACTAGTGTAAGCACAAGAACCACATTTTTTCATAAAGTAACTAACATACTCATCCAAAGACAAGAAGCCAACGAAGGACATGCTATCTTTTCTTTCCCGATTGAGTTGAGTTTTGGGCCTCAAAATTGTTTTCTGAAAAGCTGCTGTGGGGGTGGCAAAGAGTATTTGGTAAGATGGGAATTGTGGTCCTAACATTGTCAACCATGCTTCAAAAGAGATAGCTGTTCGGGAAAAGAAACTTGAAGAATATTTCCTTCCGCTACACAACATTAGATAAATGTTTATCGAAATCATATTTGTACCTTTTTTTTAGGGTTAATGGTCAAATAGTCCCGGAAAAATGGGCTGTTCGTCAAATTCGTTTTTAAATATTTTTTCAATTAAATTAATCCTAAAAAGACTTAAATTTAATTGCACTTGTCCTTTCATTAATGGGTTAATAGTTTCCGTTAACAAAAGCCACATGGATCATTAACCACCTCTAAAACGACGCAGTTTTGATTTATAAAGGTTAAATTGATACAAAATGATGCCGTTTTGTGTGATTATTGAGAGTAAACTCTTCTATTATTCTTTCATTTCGAGTGTTAATCTCATCTTCTCACTCCCTCTTCACTCCACTGCTCAGAACAAAAAAGAAAATAATTTCACATCACAATCAATTTTTCAATTAATAATAACAGTAGCATGTTTTTAATATTGAACCTATGGATGTTGAAAATGATGAGTCTCATTGGAGGTTAGAGACTTAGAGTAGCTATTTGA
Source organism: Arachis ipaensis (assembly GCF_000816755.2). Classification (NCBI taxonomy): domain Eukaryota; kingdom Viridiplantae; phylum Streptophyta; class Magnoliopsida; order Fabales; family Fabaceae; genus Arachis; species Arachis ipaensis. Next base: position 41,543,861 of record NC_029788.2, on the reverse strand, counting down.
AGAGACCTAGTGGCAAATGGCAGAATCAACACCAAAGAGGCCCTTGGTCATGAGAAGTTGTTGTTGGAGCACGAGAGGCGACAACGTTAGAGGAGGAAGTTTTGGTGATCTGGTGGTTACGGAAGTTAAAAACTATTAACGGAAACTATTAATCTATTGATGGAGGACAAACGCAATTATAAAATTTTTTAAGAACTAATTTGATTGAAAAAAAATAGATTAATCATCAAATTCGTTCTCGAATAAATTTTTCAATAACATTTATGGCAATATAACATGTTTATACTATATTTAATAATAAAGATTGAATCGTTTGAGGTTCAAAGAAAAGAACGCAAATAATAGATAAATTAATATTTAAATTCTTTGTACACACTACTTCGTATAAATTTCAATCATCTGTGGCTTTGTGGGCATCATCTTGGGTGGTCTAAGTGTCTAATATTAAAAAGAGTTTTACTATGTAGACAATGACTTTTGTAAATAATATAAAAAATAGGTTCTAAAATTGATCAAATAAAGTAAAAAAAAAATACTCCATCTCCAAATTATCTTTGTACAAGATGTCTCTGGTACGGGTTGAGAGATGGATTGAGAACTTGCGGGTTGAGGTAGATGCCGGATCGTTTGACTGGAGCAATGGGGGGAGGTACCTGCAAAGACACTCCAACGCTCAAGTCAGAATGGATCTGAGAGGTATAAGGTGTGTGGGATGAATGAATACTTGGGGAGACCTGGGTCCTCTTATTTATAGGTGGTGATAGTTATCTTATCTTATCTTATCTGAATAAGATAAGAGTGGCGTTTGAATTTGAAAGTTGGTTGGGGGCTCTAGTTGGGCCGGTTCCTGGCCTTCTAGAGGGTTTTGATGGTTCGGACCCGGGTGGCCGGGTTTGGGTTTATCCCGAGTCGTGGATCCGTGGGCCGGATTCGTAACAGTTGCCCCGCATCGGGAGAGCGAGCGAGGTCGGTCTGTCGCTGGGAGATGTGGTCTTGACCGTGAGCGAGGTCGGTCTGTCGCTGGGAGATGTGGTCTTGAATGTGAGCGAGGTCTTCTTTAGTTCCTCTCGGGTAGTCATTTGATTCTTTTTTAGGAGAAGTCGATGCACCGGCCCCCGTCTTTATGGTCATGCCGAAGATTTGCCTGGCCGTTTTGGTCTGACGCGACTCTTTTGTGTCCAATGCGCCTGTTGCGTTTTTCGAGGCGTACTTTATTGGTTTCTTTTTCTAAGGGGGCATTTATTGTGAGGGGACGATTTTAGGTGTCTTTCCTTTATTGCCCCTACGCCCTTTTTTATTTTTCAGGGCTATTTGTGTCTTTCTGTCCTGTTTTGAAACCGTTTTGGCTTTCCTTCTCACTTCCCTTGTTCATTTCATTTTTCTTTCGTTCTCTCTTCTGCAAAAAAATTTCCTTCTCTCTGTGGCGTTTCTGGTGTTTCTTCGAGGTTGAGTTTCTGCTTCCCAGCTTCGGCGTTTTCCAGGCTCGTTTTCTGCATCATCAGGTTGGTATTCCTTTGTTCCTTCTTACTTTCATTTTTGTGGTGTTTTGTTGTTCTGCATTTGCCATGCATTGTTTTTCCATTTGCTTTTTGTACTGCGTTTTGTGTTTTGGGTGGTGGTATTCGTGTTTTGAAGGGGCTGAGCACCGCTGTGTTGGGTTGATAGTGGGCAGTAGGTTTTTGGTTGTCTTCCTTGCTTCTGCGTAGGGTTAGTAGGCCGATGGTGGTGCTCCTCCCTGTTTTAGGTATGCATCGGCGGAGGAGTGAGGGTGTGGGTACTCCGATAGCCCCCTCCAGGGGCGTCCCCGCTCGCTATACTTGGGTGACTAGCAATTTGTGCGGCATTCCGTCGCGGATGATGGAGGCCGATCTCCAAAGGCTCCGTGATCAGGGGGCGATTTGTGGTGGCGGCGATGTGGAGCGGCAGTATGAGCTTGCTCTCCCGGACGTCGATGAGCGTGTTTGTTATCTGAACCTTGATTCGCCCACTGTGCCGGACTGGATGTGGGTTTATGAATCGATGTTCACTCGGCTCGGCGTGCGACTTCCTTTTTTGCCGTTTGTTCAAGATTGCTGAGTCGGTGTTCTGTGGCGCCGTCTCAGCTTCACCCGAATAGCTGGGCGGCCGTTCGGTCTTTTGAGCTTGTGTGTCAGTACCTCAATCTTCCGGTTTCCATTCCTGTCTTCCTTTTTCTTTTCTTATGTACTCTTCCGACTAAAGAGGGGAAGCATAAGAAAGGGTATATGTCATTCCGGGCTCAGCCTCATCGCCGTATTTTTGGTTTGTTTGAAGATTCTTTTCATGGTTTCAAGAGAGAGTATTTTAAGGTGCGCCCTGTCCAGGGGCATCATCCATTTTGGTTGACGTTAGAGGGCGAGCGCCGGTTTCTGACCTATTGGAATTTCTGTGCCGGGCCGTCGGTTTTGACTAAGGTTACCTATGATGGTTTGTCTTCAGAGGATAAGGACATTGCTAGTGTCCTGTGGCATTTGTTCGGGGAGCGCCCATTAAATCCTTGAGACGTCATGGGGGATCCTATGGCCTTTCGGACATATATTGGTGTGTGGCTGTCTCTTTCTTTTGTTTTCATGTTTGTTTTCTGATTTTGTAACTTTGTGTTTTTCTTTGATTTTTTTATTTGAGATGGCCGGTGGTTTGACTTCTTTGGCGCGGATGAAGGCAGCGATGGATCGGGAGGAGGGGTCGTCGGCATCTCCTGCTACCCCTGTCTCTAATCCTGCTGCGGATTCTCGAGCTGTTTCCCAGGAGGTGATTTCGTCTGGGGTGAGGGTTGGTGCTCGGGCTTCACCTGGTCCCGTGAACTCGCCTGAGGAGGAAGTCGTTGTGGTTATGGCTGCCGAGGCCTCTCGGAAGAGAAAGAGGCCTGAGGAGCCTAGCAGTGAGACCTTGGAGGAGGAGGGTGCTGTTCCTACTGTGATGGACCGACGTTTTGATGCTTCAGGGTTTATAGATCAGTACTTGATGCCTGGCACAGAGCCATTTTTTGATGATTGTGATGTCTCTTTTCAAGCTAAGTCGGTGTATCGCGCCCTCCTCCGATCTGCTGTTATTGTCCGGAAGGCTGAGCCCGTGATGGCTCAGGTTGGTTTGTTGAACAAGAAGCTCCGTCACTCCCAAGCTGATGTGGCTAAGTTGAAAGAGCAGCTTGAGGCTGCCGAGGTAGCTAGAGAGAAGGCAGTGACGTCTTCCAAGGAAACTGGGGCGGAGATCCTCCGTCTTTCCGAGATTGAGACTTCGCTTCTTTCTCAGCTGGGTGTGGAGCGGCAGCGGGCTTCCGATGCGGGTTCTCAGGCTTCCGTGCTTCTTGGCGAGGTGGAGGTTTTGAAGGCCGAAGTTGCTGCTCTGAAGAAGGAGAAGGTGGAGTTGTTGGCTGATGCGAAGGGTGCGATCATGGCTACCGAGGAAACGATGAGAGCTCAGGCTTCGGTGTTGGCTCTGGGTGTGGACGTGTCTGTGATGGGGCTTTCAAGACCGTCCGTGATGGCCAAATCGTTGACCTTGAGTAGTTTTTATTGTATCTTTTTATTTTAGTTTGTTTGAACTTGGTTTTATTTTGGATATTTGGTTGGCCTTGGGCCGTGTATTTGGTATGTTTTGAACTTTGGTTTATGCCATTGTGGCCGCTTATAACTCGCTTTTCTTTGATGACTCGTGTGGCCGTTCAGGCTTTTCTGTTTTTTGAGCCGTTATATGTTTAAGCCGTCGTGACTTATGACCTTTGGTAGGCCATTAGTGTTTGGGGATATCCATTTGTTGGGCCCCAAGGGTGATCAGTTCTCGGTGTTGCGGCCGTGTTTCTATTCCGTTTTGGAAGGTAAAGGGGCAGAGGTAAAATAAAATGGAATTTTATTGGGCCTCGTTAAAACCCTCCGTTTATCTGTTTAT
>NC_029788.2:41510844-41539929 GCF_000816755.2 Arachis ipaensis | reverse complement strand
ACCCGTGCTTAATACTTTAAATTTAAAAAGGAAAACAAATGTCGTAAAGAAGGGAAACTAATAAAAAAAAGAAAAACAAGGGATGACCTAAGTAGGTCGGTCTAAGTGTAGTAGTGTCGTAGGTTGGCGGCGTTCCATGTCCTCAGGATTTTGTCGCCGTTAAGCCGTTCGAGCTTGTATGCTCCCTTTCCGATTGTGGCTTTGATTCTGTATGGTCCTTCCCAGTTGGGGGTGAGTTTCCCTTCCCCTGGGGTCGAGGTTCCAATGTCGTTTCGTCGTAGGACGAGGTCGTTGGGTACGAATTCCCGTCGGATGACGCCGTGGTTGTATCTTAGGCTGATTCTTTGTTTTAGGGCTAGCTCTCTGACATGGGCTATGCTTCTTTCTTCGTCGATGAGGTCTCGTTCTGCATCTTCGTCGTTACCCCCGACCGTTCTCCTTGGGCTTGGGTCTCCTACCTCCACTGGGATGACGGCCTCCACACCGTATGTTAAACGGAAAGGGGTTTCCCCAGTAGTCGTCTGAGGGGTTGTTCGATATGACCATAAGACTGATCCAAGTTCGTCGGCCCATAGTCCCTTGGCCTCGTCGAGCCGCTTCTTGAGCCCTTTGATGATTATTTTGTTTGTGGATTCCACCTGCCCGTTTGTTTGGGGGTGTTTTACCGAACTGAAACGGTGGGATATATGTAGCCCTTCTAGGAATTCTCTGAATTTCATATCGGTGAATTGGGTTCCGTTGTCTGAGATGACGATCTCGGGAATTCCGAACCGGGTTATGATCTGTCGCCAGAGGAATTTTCGGCATTGGGTTGCCGTAATAGAGGCCAAGGGTTCGGCCTCGATCCATTTAGTGTAATAATCTATGGCGACGATGAGATACCGGAGTTGACCGGGGGCCGTAGGAAAGGGCCCGACGAGGTCGATTCCCCAGGTACCGAATGGCCGTTCTGCCGATATAATGCTGAGTTGGTGCGGGGCGGCTTGGTGGATATTGGCGTGCTTTTGGCATTTGTCGCAGTTCTTTACCAACTGCATGGAATCCGGGATGACCGTGGGCCAGAAGTATCCGGCCCTGATGACTTTCTGGGCCAGGGTTTTACCCCCGATGTGGTGGCCACAACAGCCTTCGTGGACTTCGCGGAGTATGTATTCCGTGTCCCCGGGCTCGACGCATTTGAGAAGGGGTTGCGAGAATCCGCGCTTGTATAGTTGTCCTGCGATGACCGTATAATTGGCGGCTTCCCTTTTTGTTCGTTTTTCCTCCTTGGGGTCTTCTGGCAGTGTTCCGTTGAGGAGGTATTGTAGGATAGGGTGGGTCCATGATCCTTGGTTGGAGTGTGTCAGACAGGTGATGAGCGGATAATTTATACGCTTTTTGGCATTGTTTTTAGTATGTTTTTAGTATATTTTAGTTAGTTTTTATTATATTTTTATTAGTTTTTATTTAAAAATCACATTTCTGGACTTTACTATGAGTTTGTGTGTTTTTCTGTGATTTCAGGTATTTTCTGGCTGAAATTGAGGGACCTGAGCAAAAATCTGATTCAGAGGCTGAAAAATGACTGCAGATGCTGTTGGATTCTGACCTCTCTGCACTCGAAGTGGATTTTCGGGAGCTACAGAAGCCCAATTGGTGCGCTCTCAACTGCATTGGAAAGTAGACATCCTGGACTTTCCAGAAATATATAATAATTTATACTTTGCCCAAGATTTGATGGCCAAAATCGGCGTTCAAAGTCAGCATAGAAATTCTGGCGTCAAAACGCCAGAACTGGCATAAAAGCTGGAGTTAAACGCCCAAACTGGCACAAAAGCTGGCGTTTAACTCCAAGAAAAGTCTTTACACATGGAAGCTTCAATGCTCAGCCCAAGCACACACCAAGTGGGCCCGGAAGAAGATTTCTGCATTAATTACCTATTTCTATAACCCTAAGCTACTAGTTTTCTATAAATAGGACCTTTTGCTATTGTATTTACAGACGCTTTTCATATATACCTTTTGATCTTTATGTTCACGTTCGGGGGCTAGCCATTCGGCCATGCTTAGACCCTGTTCTTATGTATTTTCAACGGTGGAGTTTCTACACACCATAGATTAAGGTGTGGAACTCTGCTGTTCTTCTTGAATTAATACAATTACTATTGTTCTTCTATTCAATTCACGCCTACTTCTTCTCTAAGATATTCATTCGTTCTTCAACTTGATGAATGTGATGATTCGTGACACTCATCATCATTCTCACCTATGAACATGTGCCTGACAACCACCTCTGTTCTACTAGCAATAGCTTGAATGCGTATCTCTTGGGTTTCTAATCTAAGATTGGAACCTTCGTGGTATAAGCTAGAATTATTGGCGGTCATTCTTGAGATCCGGAAAGTCTAAACCTTGTCTGTGGTATTCCGAGTAGGATCTGGGAAGGGATGACTGTGACGAGCTTCAAACTCGCGATTGTTGGGTGTGTGACAGACGCAAAAGGATCAATGGATCCTATTCCAACATGATCGAGAACCGACAGATGATTAGCCGTGCGGTGACAGTGCATTTGGAACATTTTCACTGAGAGGATGGGAAGTAGCCATTGACAACGGTGATGCCCAACATAAAGCTTGCCATGGAAGGGAGTATGAATGATTTGATGAAGGCAATAGGAAAGCAGAGGTTCAAGAGGAACAAAGCATCTTCATACGCTTATCTGAAATTCCTACCAATGAATTACATAAGTATCTCTATCTCTATCTTTATTTTATGTTTTATTCATATTTTAATTATCAATCCTCCATAACCATTTGAATCTGCCTAACTGAGATTTACAAGATGACCACAGCTTGCTTCAAGCCGACAATCTCCGTGGGATCGACCCTTACTCACGTAAGGTATTACTTGGACGACCCAGTGCACTTGCTGATTTGTTGTGCGGAATTGTGACAAAGTGTGATTCACGTTTGAGAGCTCCATGTCTTTGGCGCCATTGTTGATGATGACAATTTCGTGCACCAAGTTTTTGGCGCCGTTGCCAGAGAATGAACGAACAACAATTTCGCATTTGTTTTCGGCAACTCACTCTCTCTCTTCTTCACACCTTTTCATAATACTCTTCCCCAAATACCCTTCACTAATCAACTCAATACCTCTTCCCCAAAAACCCCTCACCTATCAAATTCTACCCTCTTCTCCATAAACCCTTCACCAATCCACATCCATCCATCATAAAACCCTACCTACCTCACCTTTTAAATTCAAACCACTTTCCCTCCCAAACCCACCCTATATGGCCGAACCCTAACCTTCTCTCCACCCCTATATAAACCCATCTTCACTCCTTCATTTTCACACAACATAAACACTACTTCTCCCCCTTGGCCGAAACACCAACCCACCTCCATCTCCTCCATTTCTTCTTCTTCTACTCTTTTCTTTCTTCTTTTACTCGAGGACGAGCAAATCTTCTAAGTTTGGTGTGGTAAAAGTATTGTTTTTTGCTTTTCCATAACCATTTATGGCACCAAAGGCCGGAGAAACCTCTAGAAAGAGGAAAGGGAAGGCAAAAGCTTTCACCTCTGAATCATGGGAGATGGAGAGATTCATCTCAAAGGTGCATCAAGACCACTTCTATGAAGTTGTGGCCAAGAAGAAAGTGATCCCTGAGGTCCCTTTCAAGCTCAAAAAGGGTGAATATTCGGAGATCTGACATGAGATTCGAAGAAGAGGTTGGAAAATTCTCACCAACCCCATTCAACAAGTCGGGATCTTAATGGTTCAAGAGTTCTATGCCAATGCATGGATCACCAAGAACCATGATCAAAGTATGAACCCAGACCCTAAGAATTGGCTTACAATGGTCCGAGGGAAATACTTAGATTTCAGTCCGAAAAATGTAAGGTTGGCATTCAACTTGCCCATGATACAAGGAGATGCACACCCGTACACTAGAAGGGTCAACTTTGATCAAAGGTTGGACCAAGTCCTCATAGACATTTGTGAAGAGGGCACTCAATGGAAGAGAGATTCAAGAGGGAAGCCGGTCCAATTAAGAAGGCATGACCTCATGCCCGTCGCTAGGGGATGGTTGGAGTTCATCCAACGCTCAAACATTCCCACTAGCAACCAGTCTGAAGTTACTATAGACCGAGCTATCATGATTCATAGCATCATGATTAGAGAGGAAGTAGAAGTTTATGAGGTTATATCCCAAGAACTCTACAAGGTGGCGGACAAGTCCTCTACTTTGGCAAGGTTAGCCTTCCCTCATCTTATTTGTCACCTTTGCAATTCAGCTGGAATTGACAAAGAGGAAGACACCCTCATTGATGAGGACAAGCCCATTACTAAGAAAAGGATGGAGCAAGCAAGAGACCCCACTCATAGACAAGAACATGAGAAAATTCCTCATCATGAAATCCCTGAGATGCCTCAAGGGATGCATTTTCCTCCACAAAACTATTGGGAGTAAATCAACACCTCCATAGGAGAATTAAGTTCCAATATGGGACAACTAAGGGTGGAGCACCAAGAGCATTCCATCCTCCTCTATAAAATTAGAGAAGACCAAAGAACCATGAGAGAAGAGCAACAAAGGCAAGGAAGAGATATTGAGGAGCTCAAGCACTCCATTAGATCTTCAAGAGGAAGAACAAGCCGCCATCACTAAGGTGGACCCGTTCTTTAATTTCCTTATTCTTTACTTTCTATTTTTCGAATTTTATGCTTTATGTTTATCTATGATTGTGTCTTTATTACATGATCATTAGTGTCTTAGTGTCTATGCCTTAAAGTTATGAATGTCCTATGAATCCATCACCTTTCTTAAATGGAAAATATTTCTAATTGAAAAAAAAAAGAAGTGCATGAATTTCGAATTTTAAAATAGTTTAGTTATTTTGATGTGGTGGCAATAATTCTTGTCTTCTGAATGAATGCTTGAACAGTACATATTTTTGAATTTGTTGTTTATGAATGTTAAAATTGTTGGCTCTTGAACGAATGATGGAAAAAGGAGAAATGTTATTTGATGATCTGAAAAATCATAAAAATGATTCTTGAAGCAAGAAAAAGCAGTGAAAAGCTTGCAAAAAAAAATGGCGAAAAAAATAAAGAAAGAAAGAAAAAGAAAAGAAAAGAAAAAGCAAGCAGAAAAAGCCAATAGCCCTTTAAACCAAAAGGCAAGGGTGAAATAAAAAAGGGATCAAAGGCTTTGAGCATCAGTGGATAGGAGGGCCCACAGGAATAAAATTCTGGCCTAAGCGGCTAAACCAAGCTGTCCCTAACCATGTGCTTGTGGCGTGAAGGTGTCAAGTGAAAACTTGAGACTAAGCGGTTAAAGTCGTGGTCCAAAAGCAAAAAGAGTGTGCTTAAGAGCTCTGGACACCTCTAATTGGGGACTCTAGCAAAGCTGAGTCACAATCTGAAAAGGTTCACCCAGTTATGTGTTTGTGGCATTTATGTATCCGGTGGTAATACTGGAAAACAAAATGCTTAGGGTCACGGCCAAGACTCATAAAGTAACTGTGTTCAAGAATCAACATATTGAACTAGGAGAATCAATAACACTATCTGAATTCTGAGTTCCCATAGATGCCAATCATTCTGAACTTCAAAGGATAAAGTGAGATGCCAAAACTATTCAGAAGCAAAAAGCTAAAAGCCCCGCTCATCTAATTAAGACTGGTCTTCATAGATGTTTTTGGAATTCATTGTATATTCTATTCTTTTTATCCTATTTGATTTTCAGTTGCTTGGGGACAAGCAACAATTTAAGTTTGGTGTTTGTGATGAGCGGATAATTTATACGCTTTTTGGCATTGTTTTTAGTATGTTTTTAGTATATTTTAGTTAGTTTTTATGATATTTTTATTAGTTTTTATTTAAAAATAACATTTCTGGACTTTACTATGAGTTTGTGTATTTTTCTGTGATTTCAGGTATTTTCTGGCTGAAATTGAGGGACCTGAGCAAAAATCTGATTCAGAGGCTGAAAAAGGACTGTAGATGCTGTTGGATTCTGACCTTCCTGAACTCAAAGTGGATTTTCTAGAGCTACAAAAGCCCAATTGGCGCGCTCTCAATTGCATTGGAAAGTAGACATCCTGGGCTTTCCAGCAATATATAATAGTTCATACTTTGCCTAAGATTTGATGGCCCAAACCGGTGTTCAAAGTCAGCATAGAAATTCTGGCGTCAAAACGCCAGAACTGGCATAAAAGCTGGAGTTAAACGCCCAAACTGGCACAAAAGCTGGCGTTTAACTCCAAGAAAAGTCTCTACACATGGAAGCTTCAATGCTCAGCCCAAGCACACACCAAGTGAGCCCGGAAGAAGATTTCTGCATTAATTACCTATTTCTGTAACCCTAGGCTACTAGTTTTCTATAAATAGGACCTTTTGCTATTGTATTTACAGACACTTTTTATATATACCTTTTGATCTTTATGTTCACATTCGGGGGCTGGCCATTCGGCCATGCCTAGACCCTATTCTTATGTATTTTCAATGGTGGAGTTTCTACATACCATAGATTAAGGTGTGGAGCTCTGCTGTTCTTCATGAATTAATACAATTACTATTGTTCTTCTATTCAATTCACGCCTACTTCTTCTCTAAGATATTCATTCATTCTTCAACTTGATGAATGTGATGATCTGTGACACTCATCATCATTCTCACCTATGAACATGTGCCTGACAACCACCTCTGTTCTACTAGCAATGGCTTAAATGTGTATCTCTTGGGTTTCTAATCTAAGATTGGAACTTTCGTGGTATAAGCTAGAATTATTGGCAGTCATTCTTGAGATCCGGAAAGTCTAAACCTTGTCTGTGGTATTCTGAATAGGATCTGAGAAGAGATGACTGTGACGAGCTTCAAACTCGTGATGGTTGGGCGTGTGACAGACGCAAAAGGATCAATGGATCCTATTCCAACATGATTGAGAACCGACAGATGATTAGCCGTGCGGTGACAGTGCATTTAGAACATTTTCACTGAGAGGACGGGAAGTAGCCATCGACAACGGTGATGCTCAACATAAAGCTTGCCATGGAAGGGAGTATGAATGATTTTATGAAGGCAATAGGAAAGCAAAGGTTCAAGAAGAACAAAGCATCTTCATACGCTTATCTGAAATTCCTACCAATGAATTACATAAGTATCTCTATCTCTATCTCTATCTTTATTTTATGTTTTATTCATCTTTTAATTATCAATCCTCCATAACCATTTGAATCTACCTGACTGAGATTTACAAGATGACCATAGCTTGCTTCAAGCCGACAATCTCCGTGGGATCGACCCTTACTCACGTAAGGTATTACTTGGACGACCCAGTGCACTTGCTGGTTAGTTGTGCAGAATTGTGACAAAATTTGATTCACGTTTGAGAGCTCCAAGTCTTTGGCACCATTGTTGATGATCACAATTTCGTGCACCAACAGGCGTTAGTCGTGGTCGATATGGACGGTGACTTAACTACTTCTTCAATTAGCGACTTGTTGCCGTGTCCTGGTTTGGTGCTGGCTAGCTTAGAAAGGAGGTCTGCCCTGGCATTTCTTTCTCTAGGAATGTGTTGTATGGTTATGTGATTGAATCCTTCTTTTAGTTCGTTTACCTTGGCAAGGTATTGTTGGAGTAGGGGATCTCGCATTTGGTAGTCTCCGTTAATCTGGAAATTGACTACCTGGGAATCGGTATTCACTTCCAGGACCTTTGCTCCAACTTCCTTAGCTAGGGCTAGGCCTGCCAGGAGGGCCTCATATTCAGCTTGATTATTTGAGACTGGAAACTCGTATCGTACTGACTGTTTGATTACGACCCCGTTTTGGCTCTCGAGTATGACTCCGGCACCTCCGAAGGTGACGTTTGATGAGCCGTCGACGTGTAGCTTCCATGACTCGGGGGTGGGTTTCCCGGCGTTATCTCGGTGATGAAATCGGCCATGGCTTGTGCTTTGATTGCGTTTCGGGGTTCGAACTTGATTTGGAACTGGGACAGCTCGATGGACCATGCTAGCATTCTTCCTGCTAGGTCGGGTTTTTGTAGTACCTGTTTGACCGCTTGGTCGGTCCAGACTGTCACGGGATGGGCTTGAAAATATTGTCATAAACGCCGGGAAAACGTGAGGAGCGCGAAAGCTAACTTTTTTAGGCGTGAGTAGCGAGTTTCTGTGTCTTGTAGGACTTTGCTTATGAAGTATATGGGTTTTTGTTCTTTTTTCTCGTTTTTGCGGATGAGTGCTGCTACGAGTGCCTCTTCCGTTATGGAGAGGTATAGGTAGAGGGTCTCCCCTATTTGGGGTTTGGCAAGAACTGGTGGTTCCGCTAGGACTCTTTTGAAGTGCTGGAATGCTTCTTCACATTTTGCTTCCCATTTGAAGGGGGCTCCTTTCTTCATCAGTTTGAAGAAGGAATTGCTTTTTGTGCTGATGCTCCGAGGAAGCGGGATAACGCAATGAGCCAGCCGGTGAGCTTTTGGATGTCGTTAAGGTTTTTTGGGCTTGTCATGTCGAGGATGGCACGACATTTCTCTGGGTTAGCTTCGACTTCGCATTGCGTGATCATGAAGCCGAGGAACTTTCCTGCCTCCATTCCGAAGGCGCATTTTGTCAGGTTGAGTCGCATTCGATGCTTTCGTAGGGTGTTTATTATGAGCCTGAGGTCACTGATGAGTTGCTTGCCGGATTCGGTTTTGGCGAGCATGTCGTCTATGTAGACTTATAATTTGGTCCCGGACAGATTCTAGAATATCTTGTTGACAAGTCTTTGGTAGGTGGCTCCGGCGTTCTTCAGGCCGAAGGGCATGACTGTGTAGCAGTACGTCCCGTCGGGGGTGATGAATGCTGTTTTTTCCTCATCGGGTCGGTGCATAGGTATTTGATTATCGCCGGAGTATGCATCCATAAAGCTGAGGTATCGGTGGCCGGATGCGGCATCTACCAATCCGTCTATGTTTGGTAGGGGAAAGGCATCTTTTGGACAGGCTTTGTTGAGGTCCGTGTAATCGACGCACATTCGCCACTTCCCGTTGGACTTCTTTACTAGTACGACGTTTGCCAACCACGTCGTGTAAGGTAGTTCTCTGATGAATTTTGCTTCTAGTAGGGCTTTTACTTGTCTTTTGACCTCGGCCGCTCGGTCTGACGACATTTTTCGTCTCCTTTGTGCCACGGGTTTGGCTTTGTCCCTAATGAAGTTTGCTTCGAGTAGGGCTTTTACTTGTCTTTTGACCTCGGCCGCTCGGTCTGACGACATTTTTCGTCTCCTTTGTGCCACGGGTTTGGCTTTGGGATCTACGGCTAGCCGGTGGGACATTAAGTCGGGGTTTATTCCAGGCATGTCGGCTGGTGTGAAAGCGAACAAGTCTCTGTTTTGTTTCAATAATTGGGAGAGATCTTCTTTAAGGTCGTATGGGTGGTTCCTGTTGATAAAGGTGTATTCGTCTTTGGTTTGCCCTACTTGTAGTTTTTCCATGTCGCCTTCTGGTTCTGGCCTAGGTTGGCTGTCTTGTCGGGCGTCCAGGTCGGCTAAGAATATCCCAGCCACGTCGTGAGACTTTTTCCGTAAAGCTAGGCTGGTGTTGTCACATTCTGCTGCGACTTCCCGGTCTCCGTGGATAGTACTGATGGAGCCGTCTTCCGTTATGAATTTCATAAGGAGGCATTTGGTAAAGATGATGGCAGAGAAGTCATTGATTGTTTTTCTTTCGAGGATGACGTTGTAGGCGGTGGAGTCTTTTAGGACCACAAATTCGGATAGAATTGTCTTCCTTTGGTTGCCTGTCCCTATGGTGAGGGGGAGCGTGATGGAACCGTCAGGTTTGAGGAAGTTGTCTCCGAGTCCCGTGATGCCGTTGCGGTGTGTTTGGAGATTTTCGTTGCGGAGCCCGAGCTTGTCGAAGGCTCCTCGGAAGAGGATGTTGGAGTCTGCGCCGGTGTCCACCAGTATTCTTCGAACTAATCCTGTTCCGATTCTTGCCGAGATGACGAAAGGTGCGTCTTCGGCTGAGGTGCCGTGCTAGCAGTCCTCGGGTAGGAAAGTTATCGTTTTGTCGACAGTGGTAGTTAGGGCTTGGTCTCTGACGGCCAGGACTTTGAGGTCCTTTTTTAGTGTTGATTTTGACTTGCCTGACACGTCTTTGCCCGTGATAATGTTTACTATTATGGTTGGATCGTCTTCTGGACTTTCCCTGGGGGGTTGTTTTTGCGTCCTCGGGTTGTGTCCTTCTCTTTCTGGCGACCTGTCTCTTTCCGCGCTTTTTGGTTCTCTGATGATTTTGGCAAACTCTGGGAGCTTGCCGTCTCTTATGGCTTGTTCGAGGGCGTCTTTAAGGTCAAAACAGTCTTGTGTCCTGTGCCCGTAACCTCAGTGGTAGTCACAATAAAGGGTTTTGTTGCCGCCCGTTCTTTCTTTGAGTTTTCGGGCTTTTGGGATAATACCTCGATCTGCTATCTGGAGGTATATCTCGGTAATTGGGGCTGTCATGGGTGTGTAATTAGAGAATTTGCCGATTCTGGGTGGTCAGTTTGTGTTTGTTTGTTTGGGCTGGTCCCTTTGATTTTCTCTGGATATTGGATTATGTCGGGATGTCAGATTGCCATGTTGGGTGTTGCTGTGCTGTCGTTTGTTGGCGGTGACGACCTGGCTAACTTTCTCGCCGTTTATGTAGTCTCTGGCGACGTTCTGGATCTCGTGCATGGTCTACACTGGTTTAGTGGTAAGGTGCTTGCGGAAATCTTCATTCATGAGCCCGTTGGTTAAACAGAGGCTTGCGACGAAATCCGTGAGTCCGTCTACCATTAGGCATTCATCGTTAAAGCGGTCGATGTATTTTCGCGTGGATTCGTCTTGTTTCTGCGTGACCCCTAGCAGGCTGATGGGGTGTTTAGCCTTGGTGATTCTGGTTGTAAATTTGGCCATGAACTTTCACGAGATGTCGTGGAAACTGGTTATGGATCCGTTAGGGAGGGCGTTGAACTATTTCATTGCCAGCCCGGCTAGGGTTACCGGGAAAGCTCTGCATCGAACTGCGTCGGCTGCACCTTCTAGGTTCATCTTGGCCTCGAAGGCCGTTAGGTGCTCCTGGGGGTCTTTGGTTCTGTCATACTTCATGTCCGTGGGTTTGTCAAATCCTTTAGGGAGTTTTGCTTTTAAGATCCTTTCTGTGAAGGGAGTGGCTCCCATTATCGTGTGTTCGTTTCTCGTGCGCTTGGTTTCTCGGTGTCGCCGATCTTCATCTGAGTCATGTTGATGACTTAGATCCCGGGAGGCACTGTGGTTATACCTCTTACTGTGTCGCCGTTCTGGCGATTTTTCACGTCTGGGGCTGCGCGAGGTGCTATGATTGCCTCTCCCATCGTGTTGTCGGGTTGGTGATCGGCCGCGATGGGATTTTGATCTAGAAGTTACGTGGCTTCCGTTTTTGGCGTTGTGCCTTTCCCCGGTGGCTACTCTTTCTTTGAGTTCCTGGACTCGAAGGCATAGATCTTGGATTATTTGTTCCGCTTTTTCCCCGGTGTTTTCGGCCGTGGTTCTGCGGTGACGTATTCGTTTTCTTTGTTTTGCGCTGGAGTGGCGTGGTGGATGGTGCTTGCTATCCTTCTGCGATTCGTGACCTCTTGGTGTTCGGGGGTCGGGTTCCTCGTTCGAGAGTTGTCTTGGCTTAGGGAGGTCTCTTCCGGTATGTCCCCCATTCCGGCTTGATTGGCGTAAGTTCCCCACAGACGGAGCCAATGTACAAGATGTCTCTGGTACGGGTTGAGAGATGGATTGAGAACTTGCGGGTTGAGGTAGATGCCAGATCGCTTGACTAGAGCAATGGGGAGAGGTACCTGCAAAGACACTCCGACGCTCAAGTCAGAATGGATCTAAGAGGTATAAGGTGTGTGGGATGAATGAATACCTGGGAGGACCTGGGTCCTCTTATTTATAGGTGGTGATAGTTATCTTATCTTATCTTATATTATCTTATCTGAATAAGATAAGAGTGGCGTTTGAATTTGAAAGTTGGTTGGGGGCTCTAGTTGGGCCGGTTCCTGGCCTTCTAGAGGGTTTTGATGGTCCGGACCCGGGTGGCCGGGTTTGGGTTTATCCTGGGTCGTGGATCCGTGGGCCGGATCCGTAACAATCTTCAAAACTAAATTACCTCTTAAACCTTAACATTAAGATAACCATCTGCACACTTAACAAATTGAACATCCAGCTATTGTTAAATGTACATGAGTAAATCGAATCAAAAGAAATAACAATCCAATTAAAAATAATGAACATAATCATCTGCATACTTATTGAATTGAACATCCGACATATCCATTGTTCACATTATTTAATATTCTCATTGTCTACCTATACTTTTCCCATTAAAAAACATTCTGAAAAAATGTTTTTGTTTTTCCTTCTTTAAGAGCATTTATAAAAATGGATAGAGAGAGAGCGTGAGAGAGAGTGGGGGTGGGAAACACAGGGAGGGGTGGTAAAGATCCAAGGGTTTGGAACAGGGAAGAGTATTGGCGGTTGGAACATGAGTCTTTCTCCATTTTTGTGAATAATCTTCCTAGCGACATCTCGAAGAATGAATTATTCCATTTGTTCAATTGGACTGGGCGCATTAATGACATATAACTATCTCAAAAGCAAAAATATGGTGATTTGTACATTTTTGCTTTCATACGGTATACCACTAAAGGAGGAGCCTTGAAAGCCATAGCAGAGATGAATCGATTGAGGTTGAGAGGTAAGATCGTCTTTGTGGGAGAAGCTAAGTATAGAAGAGTGTCGAAAACTACGGACATGAATAAGGAACGAGGAGGAGATGACACGCAAGACCCAAATGCTCGTCAACCAGATTGAGAAGTAGGCCACGATGGTTCTTTGTCAGTTGGACAAGAACGACGGACGAAGGAAATAATAGAAAATTGGCGTGAAAATGAAGGGAGGAAGAAGGTGGAAGCAGAGGTGGTGAAAGATAATATGGATTGGTTGCAGAGAAGTCTCATAGGGACTACGACGAAGCCTATCAACTTCATCTACTTGTCAAAAACGATTGCGAAGAATCTCCCTTCTATTGTCCAGATTAAGGAAATGGGAGCGCACAAAGCTCTTTTGACCTTTGATAGTGTACTGCATGCTGACAACACATATACCTTTTAATTGAATGGCCTTTTACAAGTCTTTCACAGGGTATGCAGGTGGGATGAGTCACAGCAGTATGAAACTCGAAGAGTGTGGCTCCAATGTGTCGAGGTTCCGCTGCACGTATGGTCATCCGATACTTTCAATACGATAGGAGGTCAATGGGGAAAGGTAGTTTGGTGTTCAGAAGAGACGGAATTATGCAATTCGTTCAGTGCAGGTCATGTGTTGATTGGTACGTGTATAATGGACGTGATACACGAGTCGATCCACATCACGGTTGGATCCGGTGGGTTTGATGTTTTGGTGAAGGAAATTAGACATGAGACGTGTGACGTCTTTGGAAAGGGGATCTCTGCTGATAATGGGATTACTACCTGTGGGCTCTTGAATCATGAGATAACAAGTAGAAGTCAAAGAAGGGTGATAAACCACTATTTCATGGTTTATCTTGTACTCAATTGAGTGGTTTTTATCAAGTCTTCACCCACTTATTCATATAAATTGCATGGTTTTATCATTCCTTCCTCATTTTATGAGATTTATGAAAACATGTTTCCTATGCTTTATTAATATTAAAATTAATTATCCTTTATTACCATTCGATGCCGTGATTTGTGTGTTAAGTATTTTCAGGTTTCATAGGGCAGGAATGGCTTAGAGGACAAAAAGAAAACATACAAAAATGGAAGGAAAGCATAAAAATGGAGTTTTGAAGAGAAGGCAGCGACGCGAACTCATGGACGACGCGGCCGCGTGCCTGGCGCAAAACATAATCGACGCGAACGCGTGGATGACGCAGACGCGTGACCTGAGCGGAACGCATACGACACGGACGCGTAACTGACGCGTACGCGTGACCAGGAAAAACTCCAAATGACGCGAACGCGTGACCCACGCACACGCGTGACAGACGCCACGTGCAGAAACTACAGAAAACGCCTCCAGTGATTTCTGAAACCCTTTTTGGCCCAGATCCAAGTCCAGAAACACAGATTAGAGGCTATAAAGTGGGGGAATCTATTCATTCATAGATCAAGCTTTAATATACACAATTTTGGGTTTTAGATGTAGTTTTTAGAGAGGGAGGCTCTCTCCTCTCTCTTAGGATTTAGGGTTAGGATTTCTCTTAGGATTAAGATTTCATCTTCTTCAATTACAGGTTTAATGTTCCTTTTATTTATTTTTCCAATTTAATTTATGAACTTTTCCATGTTAGATTTGAATATTCTATTTAATATAATTTGAGGTATTTTCAGATCTATGATTTGTTTCTTTTATTTATGATATAAATAATTTAGAATTTCCCCTTTTGGCTTTGGTTAAGTGATTGGTGACGCTTGAGTTATCAAACTTGAGGTGTTGACTGAAAATTGGAATTCTTTGCTGATTAATTTGGATTCCACTAACTCTAGTCTTTCCAAGGGAAAGACTATGACTTGAGGATTCATATTGATTTATCCACCTGACTTACCTTCGTAGTTAGAGTGGGAGCAAAATCCAATTCTCATCACACCTGATAAGGATAACTAGGATAGGATTTCCAGTTCTCATACCTTGCCAAGAGTTATTATTATTATTAATTTACTTTATTACTAATTTATTCTCCTTGTTTCCTACTTCAAAAACCCAAAAATATATCCTTTTTACATAACCAATAATAAATCATACCTCCCTGCAATTCCTTGAGAAGACGACCTGAGGTTTGAATACTTCGGTTATTTACTTTTATTGGGTTTGCTTTAGTGACAAAAAAACTTTTGTACGAAAGGATTCTTGTTAGTTTAGAAACTATATGTACAACGTGATTATATTTGTGAATTTCTTTACTAGCAGAAATTCGTTCGTCAAAGGGATGCATGGCAGAGGAGGCAAATGGAACTGGAAAGTGCAGAGGATTGTGATGAAGGTTTGCTAATGGCGGTGACAAGGGGAGAGGAAGATGATAAGGGTAGAATAGTAATTTTCAGATGATATTTTGAATGAATGGAGTAGATGCATGATCGGTCATTATAGCGGAAAGATCGATACATATCAAGCATTAAATAGAGATAATCAATGATTCGATGATTCTGGGGTTTGCAATGGTTTGAACTATGAGGCAGACTTTGATAGAACTGTGACATGTGACTTTAGTTCTTTGGGTAATGGGCTGACTAAGGGACCAAATCAGGAGAAAAAAAAGGGCTATTTCACTAAGGGTTGGGCCAAAACCATAAACAAGGACAAGGAAAGGGCGTTAATTGTATGGGCCTAAACCCAACTCGAAGAGAGGTAGCATGGCAATCACCAACACGTGTGGAAGGGCGCCTACCGATGTTGACTGTGTGGGGTTTCAGGATGGATTCGATGGCAGCCGCGTTAGCGATGGTCATAAGGGCGATGGACGGTCAGGGGAGTGAGGGTGCCGGGTGATTTGGGATGGGGATGAGTGCTACCAAGCGGGCGGAGATAATGCTATGGATGATGAATCAATCTTCACTGTTGGGTCTAGTGTTCTGACAACTGTGGTAGTGCGAGAAGAGCATGTCACGGCGGGCCCAGTTGTGATGGCAACCGTCGATGGATGCTCTCTTGAAGACTTGAAGGAGGGTGACATGAACGCGGTTGGTGACCACGCTAGGGAATCTGATGCGGAAACAGGGCCTGGTGAGCATGTTGAACAGGGGCTTGTTGGAGGTCACTTGTTGGATCAAGATGGAGGGAGGGTGGCTTATGAACTGGATATATAGGGAAGGCTGTGGAGAGGCTGAAGTTGATCAAGATGAAACTAGGAAGGATGATGGAGATTGTGTCATCGAGTGCTCTAATTTGGAGGAACAACTGCTTGAAAACAAAAGGACCTAGGAGTTGGCGATTGAGTCAGGTGCTATCCTGTACAATGAGGAGGATGACATCATCGCTATCCTTCAAGAACAGAATGAAGAGATAGCTCAGAAAAGAAAGATGGCAAAGCAGAAGGCAAAGATGAGGCGGTGCAGACCCAAAAATAAAAAACAGGTGTGATAAAACAGTTTTAAATGATTTTTTGTTCTTGGAATCTTAGGGGATTACGGGGTGATGAGAAGATAAGAATGGTGAAGGACCTAAAAAATAAACATAAATTAAGCCTGTTAGGATTGATAGAGACTAAAAGACCTATAGTGACGAGATTTGATGTTGCAAGAATATGGGAAAATGATGGTGCAAGATGGGATTTTGTAGGCTCTGATGGTGCTTCCGGGGGATTGTTGATCATATGGGATGAAATGATGTTTAAATTGAATAATTGCTATAAGGGAGATAGATGGTTGTGTGTTGAAGGGGTCTTGTTAGAGAATAGTTTCAACTGTGCTTTTTTCTTGGTCTACGGTGCGCATAGTAGAGAAGAGAAGAGTCATGTTTGGGAGGAATTGAGTTATATAGCTGGGTTATGTCAGGTTTCTTGTTGTTCCATGGGAGACTTCAATGAGATAGTCCATGTGGTTATACTACTTATTCTCAACAATCTCCCACTTGGACTAGAGCCAATAATGATAGATTGGATCTTGGAGATACTATTATCTCAATACTCTCCCACTTGCACTAGAGTCAATCAATCATGTGTATAAATTTTCAATGCACATTTGTGTTTATTAATACTCTTTTGAACTTAAACACCTTAACTTTCGAGCATGTGTGCTTGACTTTTTGCAAAATCACTTAGTGCATAATAGATATCAAGTTTTCTTAAAACATGAAATCTCTCACTACTATAGTGCATAGTTTTTATTTTAAGGACAATCCTTATTAAAGATGATTATAATGTCTATCAATTGATATTTCATTTTAGAATCTTTCATACTCTATACTTTTTACTTGGTATCAATTACATGGATATGAAAAATCTAAGTAACCATTAGATTTATCTTTATAGGATTATATCATTACATAAATAGGTCACTTTTCAAAAATTTGTTTGACTATCAAATATTTTATATTTTCAGAAAAAAGTATATCCTCTATTGAGTGGTATATAATTCTAATAAAAATAATTGCACTCTCACTTTTTTCTTTGTAGAAACAAAGTTTTTCTTGACATTGAACAAATCAAACCTTTTGATTGTCTTGACTTTATCAAGTTCTATTTGTTCACCTTTTCTTCCTTCGAAAAAGAAATTCTTTTTCTAAAAAAAAGATTAAACATCTTGTCACAAATACTTTGTCATAAGAAGGGTGATAGAAATAATACTCATTATTTTTTAGGCCAATAAATCTCATTTATCGGACCTAATATCAATTATATTGTTGTGTAATCTCTGAACACATATAAAATATCTCCAAACTCT
Organism: Arachis ipaensis; assembly: GCF_000816755.2. Lineage (NCBI taxonomy): Eukaryota > Viridiplantae > Streptophyta > Magnoliopsida > Fabales > Fabaceae > Arachis > Arachis ipaensis. The sequence goes on along the minus strand of NC_029788.2, from coordinate 41,522,501 downwards.
AATGTTCTTGAGTTTCAATTATGCCCTTTCCATATCTCATATGGGTAAAAACTGATTTAGTGAAAACTTTATTAATTTAGCAACGTTTCTAAAACGTAGTTCAAATATTTAACGAAAAATTAGTAATCTTCAGCTGAATCAAATTCCTTGTTTCTTAAACATGATGGAGTATATAGAGTACTAGTATTTGTATATAGTGGAAGAACGATAGGTCAAGTTAAGGATCCTAGAATTTAGAACCGAGAAGAGTATCAACGTTTAGAGAACTAGTCCTTCTCAATTTTCGTAGATAATCTCCCAGAAGACATATTGAAGAGAGAACTATTTCAACTGTTTAGTTGGACTAGACGCATAAATGATATATACTTATCGAGAAAACAAAAGAATGGTGGTATATACATTTTTGCGTTTATACGTTGCACTACAAAAAGAGGGGCCTTGAACGCTATTGCAGAGATGAATCGTATGAGATTGAGAGGCAAGGTTACGTTTGTGGGGGAAGCTAAATACAAGAGAATGTTCGAGGTGAAAGATACAAACAAAATTCATCCACGAAATGACACTCGAAATACTATGGTTTGTCAAATACCAAACGAAAGAGAAGAGACTTAGAAAGTCACAGCTACCTCCAACAAAGATTTAACGAATGAAAAAAAAATTTAAGATCCACATGGAAATAGGTGGACGAAGAAGGTGAAAGTGGCGATGGTGAAAGAAAACTTGGACTGGTTGTAGAAAAGTCTAGTTGGGGGAACGACGAAGGCTATTGACTTCAGATCATTGAAGGAATCGGGTGCGAAGAATTTTCCTCAAGTTATCCAGGTGCGTGAAATGGGTGCATATAAAGCTCTGTTGATCTTTGACAGCCTCTTGAATGCAGAAGAGGCTTACACATTCAAAATGAATAGCCTACTACAGTTGTTCCATAGTGTATGGAGGTGGGACGAGTCAGAGAGAAGTGAAATTTGAAGGGTGTGGTTAGAATGCTTTGGGGTTCCATTACATGCATGGTCTGTGGATACTTTCATATTAATAGGAAGCCAATGGGGTGAGGTGGTTGGGTGTGATAATGCGACAGAATCGTGCATCTCTTTTAATGTCGGTTGTGTACAAATTGATACATGTGTGATGGATGTGATTAATGAATGGGTCTATATCACAATAGGCACCAGCGGCTTTGACGTTTTGGTAAAAAAGGTGGGATGCGAAACATATGGAGAGAATGGTAAGGTGGAAATGATGGAAGCTGACAAGGGAAGTTGTGACCACCGAAGGAACATACCTACAAAGGTATATGATGATTGATAAACCATTAATTTATGGTTTATATTGTGTTTAATTGTGTGGTTTTATCAACTCTTTACCCACTTATTCATTAAAAAAAGCATGCATTTATAATTCCTTCCTAAAAATGCTTTATGGTTGAAAACTTGCTTCCTAGAGACTTTTAATTATGTATTTTAATTCTCCTTTATTCCATTCGATGCCGTGATCTGTGTGTTAAGTGTTTCAGGCTTTATAGGGCATGAATGAGTTGGAGATTGGAAAGGAAGCTTGCAAAAATGGAAGGAACACAAGAAATTGAGGAGGTGACCAGCGAGAAGTGACGCGGAAGCATGGCTCACGCGGCCGCGCGATATAGAGGAAATTGCAGTCACGCGGACGCATGGCTCACACGACCGCGCAGATTGGAAACTGCATCAGTGACGCGAAGGCGTGGACGACGCGCACGCGTGGCAAAGCAAACGCTGAATGATGCGTCCGCATGAATGACGCGATCGCGTGACATGCGCGATCTGCAGAATTCGCTGGGGGGCAATTTTGGGCCCTGTTTTGACCCAGTTTTCGGTCCAGAAAAGCAGACTAGAGCCAGGGAACATGCAGAAATGAGGAGAGAACATTCATTCCACACAGTTTTAGTTTTTAGATATAGTTTTACTCCTCCTCTAGGTTTTTCTCTATACACATTCATAGTTCTTAGGATTTCAATTATTATTGTTTTTGTATTGGGATATTGAGAAGAGTTATTGCCACAGCAAGACTTCGTCATTCTAGTTCGTTCTCTTTACTTGTCTCTTACTCTTCCATGTCCTTAATTTACTCAATTTCACTATTGGATTATTTTAGAATTTATTAATACAAGAATTACTTTTATTTTTAATTGATTTCTTTGATTATTATTTATCATGTCTTGCTTTAATTCCCTTTCCTATGTTATGAGTTCTACATTCACAATGAGCGAGTAGTTCCATAACTTGGATGGGAGTTGATTGAAAGGAAGACCTTGAGTTGGAATGCTTAAAAGAAAAATTGTAATTGGGTTTATTGTTGGATTGCTCTCTAGTCACTGACACCAATCCTTCCAAGTAAGCAGATTGGGACTTGTGAGTAGAAATAGCTTTCCAACTTATTTGACTTTCCCTTACCTAGTAAGGGATAACTAAACAGAATAACCCTCGATTATCAATTAATCTTGAGAGTACTCCAACAAGAATAGGGCTTCCAACTAATCTACTCCCAGCCAAGGCTTTTATTTAAAATTATATAAATTCTCTAATTTAATTTTCTGTTATTCAATTCAAACTATTTTTGAAAACATCTGATTAATAAAATAGCACACCTTTCTGCAACTCGTTGGGAGACGACCTGGGATTCATACTCCCAGTATTTTAATTTTAATTTTTGTGACAACCCTTCTAAATTGATAAGCGGATTTCTGGTTAGTTAAGAACTGTACTTGCAACGTATCTCTTATATAAATGTCTTAACTCGCCAATTTATGCCGCGTCAATGATGCTTCTATAACATTGCTAAGGCCGACAATTTCGACGGGCAGTGCAGATCAAGCAGCATAAGTGGTTATCGAGGTGCTGTGGGAGGAGGTTGAAGATGAAGATAGATTGTTAATTTCAGAAACAATTTTGAACAAGTGGAGTTATGAAAATTTAAGTCACAATCAATTGAAACTGGTAACTTATCAATCTAGTAATGATGGTATTGAAGGCATGGCTGATTTTGTGAGATATGAGGTGAGTAATGAAGTGGATTCTGAGTTGACTATTCCATGGAACTATGGTTATAAATTGATAAATCCCAATTTTGTGGTTTATCTTGTACTTAATTTGGGAATTTTATCAACTTTTCTCACATTTATTCAATAAAATAGCATAGTTTTGTAATTCTCCCTAGATTTGTGCTTAAGTGTGAAAATATGCTTTTTAGGTCTTAAAATAGCTAAATTTAACTCACTTTAATTCTATTCGATGCCTTGATATGTTTGTTGAGTAATTTCAGGCTCATAGGGCAAGTATTGGATGGAAGAAGTGAGGAGAAAAGCATGCAAAGTGGGAGAACTCATGAAGAAATGAAGGAACCGCAAAGCTGTCAAGCCTGACTTCTTCGCACTCAATCGACCATAACTTGAGTTACAAAGGTCCAAATGAGGCGGTTTCAGTTGCGTTGGAAATCTAACATCTGAGGCTTCGAAATAATATAAAATTTACCATAGTTGCCTGACGTATAGTGGTGCGTATGCGCACATGACATGCACGCGCCGATGGATCAGCGTGGGTCCATTTTGGGCAACTCGTTGGGGGCGATTTGTATTGGAGTTATTAGCTCTTTACTGTTGAACAGTTTTGCCATCTCACTTCCCTTGAAGCTCAGAGGCATTGGCATCTCTCAGAAATAGAATCTAGATGACATTATTGATTCTCTTCTTTAAGCTCTTTGATAAACCTCAATTTTGTGGTTTATCTTGTACTTATTTTGGGAGATTTTATCACCTTTTCCCACATTTATTCAATGAAATAGCATGGTTTTGCAATTCTCCCTTGATTTGTGCTTAAATGTGAAAACATATTTTTTTAGGCCCTAAAATTGGTGATTTTAATTCACTTTAATTCCATTCGATGCCTTGATATGTTTGTTGAGTAATTTCAGATTCATAAGGCAAGTATTGGATGGAAGAAGTAAGGAGAAAAGCATGCAAAGTGGGAGAACTCATGAAGAAATGAAGGAACCGTAAAGCTGTTAAGCCTGACCTCTTTGCACTCAAACGACCATAACTTGAGCTACAAAGGTCCAAATGAGACAGTTCTAGCTGCGTTGAAAAGCTAACATCCGGGGCTTCGAAATGATATAAAATTTGCTATATGTTACTTCGCGTATAGGGGCGCGCACTCGCCATGTACGTGTGCGCGTCGATGCTGCTCGTGGCCCACTAAAGTGAAATTGCCCCAGCGATTTCTGAAGTACTTTGGGCCCAACTCAATTCATTTCTAATGCTATTTCATGCAGAATTCAAGCTTGGGCAAGGGAGGAGCAATTGTTTGTAGCATTAGCATCATGTAGGTTAGTTTCTAGAGAGAGAAGCTCCCTCTTCTCTCTAGAATTAGGTTAGGTTAATCCACCTTAAATATAGGCTTAATTCCATGTTCTCATCTTATTTCCTTTACAATTTCTTGTTCTACTACTCTATTCTTCTTAGTTCTCTTGTTAATTCTACTTTTATGTCTCTTTTATGTTTATGAATGCTCATGTTGAATTTGTTTATATTTAATGAAATTTAATGTTTGGTGTTCTTTTATTGATGATTTGAGTTGTTGATTTACTTTTCTTGCAATTGGTAGTTGGTAGTTTTATTATTCTTGCATTTTTACTATGCTTTCCTTTTATGCCTTCCAAGTGTTTGACAAAATACTTGGTTGGTCTTTAGAGTAGATTTTGAGCATTCTTGGCTTGGAAAGAGTAATTAGGCAATCTTGAGTCATGAAAACCCAACTCATGTTGGTGATCTAGAGTTGTTAGTTAATATTATTTCCATTGCGTCTAATCTTTTGCTAATCCAATTAGTGAGTTGATTAGGACATTTGGATTGAGATTAACTAGTCTTGTTTGACATTCTCTCATGGAAGATAACTTATACCTTCTTCCAATGTTGGAGATGACGAAATAAGATAAATTCTTGTTAATTATTGTTATGATTAATGACTAGGATAGAAAGCTTATGATCTCAACCTTGCCATGAATGTCTCTCTATTAATTGCTTTCTTTAATTACTCTCTTTATTTTTTTGTCATTTATTTTATTGCCCCTTCTATCAACCAAACCCCCCTTGCACTTTCATAGCCAATAATTGACCACTTCATTGCAATTTCTTGTGAGACGACCCGGAGTCTAAATACTTCGGTTAATTTTTATTGGGGTTTGTACATGTGACAACACCATATTTTAATTTGATGTGAGAGTTGTTTGTTGGTTTGGAGCTATGCTTACAACGAAGTAATTCCTTTCTTTAGGAAGAAAATCTAGACCGACGACAATCTTCGCCATCACTCTTCTTGATTCTTGAACACAGCTTTCTTTGGTGCTTTGCACCTTTTGAGCCTAGTCGTGACTCTAAGTGTTTTGTTTTCCCGTATTACCACCAGATACATAAATGCCACATGCACTTAACTGGGGGAATCCTTTGGATTCGAATTTAGCTTTGCTTAAATTCCCAGACAGTGATGCCCAAAATTCTTAAGCGTACTCTTCAGCTTTGGATCACGACTTTAACTGCTCAGTCTCAAGCTTCTTGCTTGACACGTTCACACCACAAGCATATAGTTAGGGATAGCAGCTCAGTTTGAGCTTTTTAGGCCAATTTATGACCCTCCTAACCATTGATGCTCAAAGCCTTGGAACCTTTTCTTGGTTTTCTTCTTGGAAAAATATTTATTACTTTTTTTTTGAATTCTGTTTCTTTTTCTTCACTTACTGTTCTGTCAAGAGCTAACACCCTTAACTTCAAGGCAATTATGCACAGTTAATTCATACATTCAGAAAGTAAATACAAGGCCACCACTTTTAGAAGGAACAAATTATCATCACTCAAGAATTCTTGTATTTTACTGCTTCTAAAGAAAAATGAAATTTTATTCAAATTCAATGGAATGATAGGTAGAATAACTTATACTTAGTTGACAGAAATAAAAATTAACTACTATAAAATTAAAAAAATCCTACTAGCGATCATGCAATCTTAGATATGAAAAATAGGAATTAGATTACTGAAATAGGAACTGAACAGGGGGTGAAACTCAACAACCTTAATCATGGTGGTCACTGCTCTCTTCAGAAAATATTTTCTGGCGCTTCAACTCTTCTAATTCTCGCCTTTGCTTCTCTTGCTCTTCTGCCAGCTTATGAAGTATGCAAGATTGGTTCTTTTTCTCCTCTCTTAATTAATCCATAGTGGTTTGCAACCGTTAAATAGATGCTGTCAGTTGAATCCAATATTCAATTAGAGGGATACTTTGTTTTTGAGGTGGCTCAGGCGTCTTCCTCTTAGAAGGATCCACTAATTGCTGAATCTTATCTGGTGCTGGCCCCCTGGTGCTCTCTATACTCTCCTTGGTGATTGGGTTGTCTACTGGGATACATGTGTCTCTGTCAATCAGGACTCCTGCCTCACTATACAAGCGAGAGATAAGGTATGGGAAAGCCAGCTTGGCTTGGGTTGAGATCTTGTTTGCGAACTTGTACAGCTCACAAGGGATTACTTGGTGAACTTCCATCTCATTGCCCATCATAATGTAACGGATCATCACAGGTCTCCTTATAGTAACTTCAGAACGGTTGCTAGTGGGGAGTATGGAACACCCAATGAAATACAGCCATCCTCTAGCAACTAGCTTGAGATCCATTTTCCTTAGTTGGTTTCGTTTACCTTTCTTGTCATTGATCCACTGAGTTCCGGGCAGACATGTGTCCTTAAGGACTTTATCTAGCCTTGGATTAGCTTGTACCCTCCTATTAAAGGATTCAGGCTCATCCTTTTGCGGAGGCAATTTGAAAATCTCCCTCACCTTATCCAGATTAGAATGCAGAGTCTTTCCTTGGACCATGGTGCGCCATGTATGGAATCCCTGTCCTTCTTTCTTTTGTTTATCTGTCATCCACAGATTTGCATTGAATTCATGGACTCTTACTATTCCAACACTGGTTGTAGGGTTGGCCAAAGTTTTCCAACTCCTCATTCGAATCTGCTCTTGGATCTCTGGATATTCATCTTCTTTTAATTCAAACTTGACTTCTGGGATTACTGTCTTCTTGCACACTACATTATAGTACTATTCTTCATAAAGCTTGGAATAGAATCTGTAAGGTTTATAGACAATTGTTGGTGGAGCACTTTCTTTCTTGTTTTTTGATGTAGATCTTCCACTCCTTGGAGCCATGGATAGTAAATAAGTGAAAAAGCAGTACTTTTTCCACACCAAACTTAAAAGGTTTTCTTGTCTTGAGCAAAAAGAGAAGAAAGAGGGAGGAGTAGGCGAAAAAAAGAGGGGCGTGTAAGGAAGAGAGATGGTCAAATGTTTAAGTAGAGGGAGGGAGGGTGTGGGTTTTGAATTTTAAATTGAAAGTAGATAGGAGAATGTAGCCAAATTTAAATTAAAAAGATAAGAATCCAAGATAAGGAAGATATGATTGAAGCTTCTTTAAAATATAAAAGATTTGAAAAAGATTTGAAAAAGATCATGTGGAAAAAGAAGATATTTATGAAGAGGTTTGAAATAATAAGATATGGATTGAAAATATTTGAAAAAGATTTGAAATGAAAGATATTTGATTTGAAAAGATGATTTTAAGAAATAAGTTGTTGAAAAAGATATGAATTGAATGGGTGATGAACCGATTATTGATGGTATAGAATTTCTCTAATGAAATCTCGTTGCAAGTATAGTTTCTAAACCAATCAATAATTCTTTCATACAAAAATTTATTTGTCACTAAAACAAACCTCCTAAATTTATAAACCGAAGTATTGGAACCTCGGGTCATTCTCCCTAGGAATTGCGATAAAGTGCCTTATTATTGGTTATGAGGTATGTTTTGGGGTTTTTGGGATAAGAGACATGAAATGTAAATGGCAATGAAAATAAACTAACAACTAAAAAGGTCTTGGCAAAGGTTGGTGGTCAAGGATCTCTATCCTTATCACTAACCACAACATGAGAATTGGCAAGGATCAACCCCATTAAGTCATCCTCTAACTAATAAAGGAAAGTCAAATGAGCTATGTCAATCCAAGTCCATAAGTCCTAGTTCTCCACCAAATCAATTAGTGAGATCCAGAGTTAATGGCTCCCAATCGTCAATCACTTGGACATTAGTAACTCAAGAGTTCCTAAGTTACCTTCCCAAGCCAAGAGCATAAAATTCTACTCTAAAATCTTCTCAAGCATTTTGACAAACACTTGGAAGGCAAAAGAATAAAGCATAGTAAATCAACAACAAGAGTAAAATCTAACAACAACTAATTGCAAAGAATTAACAACAACAACTAAAAGAAGCACAATTATTATGAATTACCTCAACTTGAATTGAAAGAAAAGAGAAGGAACAAGAGTAGATCTACAACAAAATATAGAAGCAACATAAAGGAAATTACAACAAAAGAATAGAAGAAGATGATTGCAACAACAAAGAATTAAGAAGCAAAAGTAGAGGGAAGCATGAATGAAAACCTAGATCTAAGAACTAATCCTAATCCTAATTCCTAATCCTAGAGAGAAGTGAGAGCTTCTCTCTCTAAAACTAACTAAAACTAATCCTATTGAGTATGAATGAGCAAAAGATGTGAATGAATGATGATTTTCTCTTCAATCCTTGGTCCTTATATGCATTTTGGCGCCAAAGTTGGTTGCAAATTGGGCCCACAGCTCTCAGAAATCGCTGGGCACATTTTCTATTTAAAAATCACATGCGGCCACCGACGCGTACGCGTACAGTGCGCGTGCGCGTGGACGAAGATATCCAAATCTTTAGCTTTTTCATGTGTTCTCCACTTTGCATGCTTTCCTCTTCACTCCTTTGATTCATTCCTAGCCTTTTCAACCTGAAATCACTTAACAAACAAATCAAGGCATCTAGTGGAATCAAAGGTGAATTAGATTTAGCTAATTAAAGACCTAGAAAGCATGTTTTCACACTTAAGCATAAATTAGGAGACAATCATGAAACTATGCTATTTCATTGAATAAATGTGGGTAAAAGGTCATAAAATCCCCTAAATTAGGCACAAGATAAACCCTACAATTGGGGTTTATCAATGGGTTTGATTTGGCGAAATGCAAATTAATTTAAAAGAAAATATGGTGTGAAGATATGATAGATGATAAGATGAAATTTTGAAAAGATATGGTTTGAAAAAGTCAACCTCTCCATCCTCCTTGGCTCTTTCGCATGGTTGCCCCTCCCCACCTGGGCATTCAATGCCTAGGTCTGGCGTTGAACGCCAGGGGGGGTCTTCCCTTTTTTTTTTGTTTTTTGAGTTGGGCGTTCAATGCCAGGAATGGGAGTTGAATACCCACTGGGGACCAAAAAATGGCCCTTCTCATCTCCCTAGGGGGCATTGAACACCCAGGCTTGTTCCTTGGTTGGCGTTCAATGCCAGGAATGGCCCTTAATAGGCGTTGGACGCCCAGAGTGCTCCTTCTCTGATGTTCAATGCCAGTCCCTCTCTCCATATTGGGCGTTGAACACCCAGCATCCTCCTTGCCTGGCGTTCAACGCCAGCAAGGGTTCTCCCCAAGGTGTTCTATTTTTAATTATGAATATCTCTGTCTTTACTCTAAGTGCTGCGCAGGATCACAAACGTTAAAAAGCAAAGGAAAACTATGCAAATCAATAGGAAATAAACTGAAAATGAATTTGAATGCGAATAATTAAAAGAACTAAAACAGTAATACGCTACTTATGGTTGGGTTGCCTCTCAACAAGCGCTTCTTTACCGTCAAAAGCTTGACTTGACTACTGTCATGTTAACAACAGCGTAAAACTTTCTTGCTCAAGATTATCCCCTAGGTAATGCTTGACTCTGTATCCATTCACTATAAATCTTCTATCAGAGTGTCTGTCTTGGAGCTCTATATATGATGCATGATTATCTTATCTATCTATTCCTTGTGAATTTGCACTTGAATTTCCAAGTTTAATCAAAATTTAAATATCTTTTAGCTACTATGGATGCTACTTTGAGTTGTGCACAATTATATTTATTTCAGGTAGTATTTGGATGGATTTGATGGAGTTTTGTAGCAGAAAAGGGAGAAAGCGAATGATGCTGTCAATCCTGACCTCCTTGCACTCAAACAGAAATCACTTGAGCTACAAAGGTCCAATTGATGTGATTCTAGAGGCGTTAAAAAGCTAACCTTTAGGGCTTTCTAACGATATATAATAGTGCATACTTCTTCTCCAGCAACCTCTGCCTCCTCCACGTTGAACTTGGCCCTTGCCAAGTTCAGCGTGGAACTTGAAAGCTCCCAGGGAAGCATGCGCCACATCCCACGCTGAACTTGGAAAAAGCCAAGTTCAGCGTGGACTCAAAGGAAAACAAGCAAAATGCTGCTACCTCCTCCACGCTGAACTTGGGAATTTCCAAGTTCAGCGTGGATCCGAATGCCCCAAGTGGTCCCCGAGCACTCATACAAAGCTGCGCTGAAATTAATTAATTTTGATTTAATTTTTATTTTATTTATAATTAGAAAAAGATATTATTTAATTTTTAGAAAATATATTTTACATTAATTAGGATTAGATATAAAAGAGAAAAGAATCAACCCTTCAGGTTCATCTCTTCTCTTCTACCTCATTTCGCAATTTACAGTTTAACAGAATCCTTATTTTCTCTCTGAATCATGAGCAACTAAACCTCCATTATTAAGGTTAGGAGCTTTGTCTATTGTATGGATTGATACTATTATTTTTCTATTTTAATTTATGTACTGATTTATATTTCAAGAATTATTTTCGTTCTTTATCTTATGAATTTGGGTAGAACGGAAGTATGACCCTTGTTCTAATTGAGTTCTTGTATAACTTGGAAAAGCTCTTTACTTGAACAACAGCTTGAAAATATATTCTCCTAAATTTCTAATTATCTGGACTTAACGGAATACGTGACATATAATCCTCTTATATTTGGGTAATTAGGATTTCTGTGGCATATAAACTAGAATTGAACTTCACCCTCTAATTGGAATTAAGTGACCAAGGAATTGGCGGTTGATGAATTTTAGAGGAGACTAAAAAGGTCTAAGGAATTAGGGTTTAGTCACATATAGTTTGTCATGAATTAAATCTTGCATGATTAAAATAGTTAGTAAGAAAAATCAATCCAGAAAATAGATAACTCTGAAACCTTAACTGTTTTCTCCATATATTTCACAACCTGTTTACTACTTGCTGTTTTAATTTCTGAATTACTGTTTAATACTTTTGAATACCAAAACACTCTTTTCTATTTGTCTAACTAAGTAAATCACTTAACCATTGTTGCTTAGTCCATCAATCCTCGTGGGATCGACCCTCACTCACCTGAGGTATTACTTGGTATGACCCGGTGCACTTGTCGGTTAGTTTGTGGTTATAATTTTCACATCAAGTTTTTGGCGCCGTTGCCGGAGATTGATAGTGATTAACAACTACTAGCTGTTTGATTGCTTAGATTGGGCACTTTAGTTTTTATTTACATAATTGTTGCTTTATTATTTTCGAAAACAAAAAAAATATATATACAATTAAATTAGCTCTAATGTTTTCCTCATTTTTTTTCGTTAGCTTCCCCCCTCCCCTGCTTCGTTTTCTTTTTCTTTTCCTTTATTATT
>NC_029788.2:41479215-41510712 GCF_000816755.2 Arachis ipaensis | reverse complement strand
AAAAAAAAGACAAAAAAAATACAAAAATATATATATATATATATATATATATATATATAAGTAAATTAGTACTAATATTTTTCCTTAATTTCTGAAATTAAGTTTGGTGTTCCCCAGTTATTTTTATTTCAATTTTTCCTGTTTATTTTTCTTGTTAATTTCGAATTTTTCTATCCTAATTCTACCTACAATTTTTGAAATTTACTTATTTATTTTATTTAGTATTTTCATTTTATTTGTTTACACTGGTTACCTCACTGGAAATTCTCTATACTCTGACATAGAGAGTTCCATCTTTTCTTGTCTTCTGTTTGTTTATGAGTAGGAACAGAGATAAGGAACCTCTGTTAGACTTTGATCATAAACCTGAAAGGACTTTGAGGCGGTATTTGCAACAAGCAAGACTTTACAAGGCTGCAGAGTCCACTATTGATCATAATAATAATAATGCTGTCAATGCCAATGTGGCAAATCCAGTTGGGAATGAGCAACCTAGAAGAGTGCTTGGATCTTACACTGCTCCCAATGCAGATCTTTATGGAAAAAGCATTGTGGTGCCTCCTATAGCTGCAAACAATTTTAAACTGAAGCCTCAGCTTGTCACTCTTGTACAACAAAATTGTCAGTATCATGGACTTCCTCATGAAGACCTAAATCAATTTATCTATGATTTTCTACAGATTTGTGATACTGTGAAGACCAATGGAGTGAATCCTGAGGTGTACAAACTCATGCTCTTCCCATTTACTATGAGGGATAGAGCAAAACTGTGGTTAGATTCTCAACCCAAGGAGAGTCTGGAAACTTGGGACAAGGTTGTCACTGGATTTCTGACAAAATTTTTTCCACCTCAAAAGCTTACTAAGCTAAGGGTCGAGGTTCAGACTTTCAGACAGAAAGAGGGTGAGACCCTTTATGAAGCTTGGAAAATATTCAAGCTACTGACTAGGAAATGCCCTCCGGACATGTTCTCTAGATGGACTAAGCTGGATATCTTTTATAAGGGTTTGTGTGAAATGTCCAAGATGCACTTGGATAATTCTGCAGGTGGTTCTTTGCACATGAAGAAGACACCAGAGGAGACTATTGAGCTTATTGAGTTAGTTGCTAACAACCAATACTTATATTCCTCCAACAGGAATCCTTTGAACTCTAAGACCTCTCAGAAGAGAGGCGTGTTGGAAGTGGAAGTTGTTAATGCTCTTCTTGCTTAGAATAAGCTTATGTCTCAGCAAATAAGTCTACTTACTCAACAGATGAGTGGAATGCAAGTTTCAGCTGTCAATACTCAGACTGCACCTCAAGATGCCCCTTATGACATGACAGATAATTTTGTGCAAAATAATAATTATGACTATGCTCAACCCTCTTCTGAACAGGTCAATTACATGGGAAGTAGTCCTAGAAATCCCAACAATGATCCGTAATCTAAGACGTATAATCAAGGATGGAGAAATCACCCAAATTTTGGGTGGAGAGACCAACGTCAGAGATCTCAGAATTTCAATAATAATTTTCAGGGCAGATTATAACAGAACAATCACAATAACCGTCAATTTCAGTCTCATCAACAACAACCACCTCAGCAGGTAAACTCTAGATCCCAAGAAGATTCTAATTAGGAGATGATGAGGAGTTTTATGCAGGAAACCAGATCTTCCATTAGAAACTTGGAGGTGCAAATGGGCCAATTGAGCAAGCAAATTCCTAAGAGGTCTTCAAATACATTTCCTGGTGATACAGTGGTGAACCCAAGAGAAGATTGCAAGGCTATTCAATTGAGGAGTGGTAAAGTAGCTGGTTCTGAGACCAAGGTCAATGAGGAGCTAGTTGAAAAAGAAGCTCCAGAGGAGAAGAAGGAAGAAGTAGAATACAACTCTCCAAAGCGTGCAGATAACCCATTCCCTGACTCTCTTGACACTTATCCTACATTGTTAAAGGCTCCTGAATACAAGCCAAAAATGCCATACCCTCAGAAGCTTCAGAAGGCTTCCAAAGACAAGCAATTTTCTAAATTCTTAGAAGTCTTCAAGAAGCTGTAGATCAACATTCCTTTTGCAGAGACTCTTGAGCAAATACCTCTTTATGCTAAATTTATGAAAGAATTGTTGACTAACAAGAGGAATTGGAGGGAATAAGAAACAGTGGTGTTAACCAAGGAATGCAGTGCTATTATTCAACATAACATTCCTGAAAAGATGCAGGATCCAGGAAGCTTGTGATTCCTTGCACCATTGGAGATGTCACCATTCAGAGAGCTTTATGTGATCTTGGAGCTAGCACCAATCTAATGCCACTTTCAGTGATGAAAAGCTTCAAATTGAGGAGGTAAAACCCACTCGTATTTCTCTTCAACTTGCTGATCTTTCTATTAAATTACCTGTGGGTGTTGTTGAAGATTTACTTGTGAAAGTAGGACCATTTATTTTTTCTGCTAATTTTGTTATTTTAGACATGGAAGAGGATGTAAAATCCTCTATTATTCTTGGTAGACCCTTTTTAGCTACAGATAGAGCTCTGATTAATGTATAAAAGGGTGAATTAACCCTGAGGGTCAATGAAGAACAGGTGGTCCTTAATGTTTTTGAAGCTCTCAAGCACCCTAATGACTCTGAAGGGAGTATGAGAATTGATGTTGTTGAACCACTTGTTCAAGAAGTACTGGAAGCTGAGGTACTTGATGATGTTCTAGATCCTATTGCTAAGTATGAATTAATTAAAGTTGATGATTCACCACCCCAAAAGGAGCTGATGAACACGCCAATAAAGGAGGAGGAAGTCCCCAAGCTTGAGCTCAAACCTTTGCCCCCTTCTCTGAAATATGTGTTCTTAGGTGAAAATAATTCATATCCAGTGATTATTAGCTCTTCTCTGAAGCTTGAAGAGGAAGAGGCGCTTATTTTAGTGCTCAGGAGCCATAAAACAGCTCTTGGGTGGACCATTAGTGATTTAAAAGGGATTAGTCCAACCAAGTGCATGCACAAGATCCTTCTTGAAGATGATGCTAAACCAGTTGTGCAACCACAAAGGAGACTCAATCCAACCATGAAAGAGGTGGTCCAAAAAGAGGTAATAAAATTATGAGAAGCAGGTATTATTTATCCTATTTTTGATAGTCCTTGGGTAAGTCCTATGCAGGTAGTTCCCAAGAAAGGAGGAATGACAGTGGTCAAGAATGAAAAGAATGAGCTTATTCCTACAAGAACAGTCACATGATGGAGAATGTGCATAGACTACAGGAGGCTCAACACTGCTACAAGGAAGGATCACTTTCCCCTGCCTTTCATTGATCAGATGCTTGAGAGGTTAGCTAGTCATACTTTTTATTGTTTTCTAGATGGATATTCTGGATATAATCAAATTACAGTAGACCCTCAAGATCAGAAAAAGATGGAATTCGCATGTCCTTTTGGAGTTTTTGCTTACAGGAGAATGCCATTTGGACTTTGTAATGCTCCAGCAACTTTTCAAAGGTGTATGCTTTCAATTTTTTCTGATATGGTTGAAAAGTTTATTGAGGTATTTATGGATGACTTTTCTGTCTTTGGTAATTCTTTTGAATCATGCCTTAAGCATTTATCTCTGGTCTTGAAACAGTGTCAAGAATCAAACCTTGTTTTAAATTGGGAAAAAATGTCATTTTATGGTTACAGAAGGTATTGTTCTTGGACACCGAATTTCAAGTAAGGAGATTGAAGTTGATAGAGCAAAGGTGGAGGTAATTGAAAAATACCACCACCAACCAATGTTAAGGCAGTCAGGAGTTTCTTGGGTCATGCAGAATTTTATAGAAGATTTATAAAGGATTTTTCAAAAATTGCTAAGCCACTAAGCAACCTATTGGTTGTTGATGTTCCTTTTGTGTTTGATGCTGAATGCCTGCATGCTTTTGAAACTCTGAAAGCAAACCTTACTTTTGCTCCCATTATAGCTCCCCCTGACTGGGATTTACCATTTGAATTGATGTGTGATGCTAGTGATTTTGCTATAGGAGCTGTTTTAGGACAGAGGCATGGCAAGCTTGTACATGTCATTTACTATGCTAGCCGTGTGTTAAATGATGCTCAAAAGAATTACACAACTACAGAGAAAGAACTATTAGCTATTGTGTATGCTGTTGATAAGTTTAGGTCCTATCTAATTGGTTCTAAGGTTATTGTTTATACTGATCATGCTGCTTTGAAGTACCTTCTAACCAAACAGGACTCTAAACCGAGATTAATCAGATGGGTGTTGCTCCTCCAAGAGTTTGACATTGAAATAAAGGACAGGAAAGGGTCAGAAAATCAAGTAGCTGACCATCTTTCCAGAATAGAGCCTGAAAAAGGAGTACAACCACCCACAGCTATGACTGAGACATTTCCGGATGAACAATTGTTCCTCATTCAGCAGGCCCCATGGTTTGCAGACATTGCAAATTACAAGGTCATGAATTTTATTCCAAAGGAGTACAGTAGGCAACAAGTAAAGAAGCTATTGACTGATGCAAAGTACTACATTTGGGAGGAACAATACCTTTTTAAAAGGTGTTCAGATGGTATAATCCAGAGATGTGTCCCGGATGAGGAAAAATAGCAGAATCTTTGGCACTGTCATGGTTCTGATTATGGAGGACACTTTAGTGGTGAAAGGACAGCTACAAAGGTCCTTCAGAGCGGGTTTTACTGGCTGACTCTCTTCAGGGGCTTAAGAGAATTTGTGAAGCACTGTGACAGATGTGAAAAAGCCACAAACCTCCTTGCCAACCATGAGATGCCACAGCAGGGGATTCTTGAGGTTGAGTTGTTTGATGTATGGGGTATTGATTTCATGGGACCTTTTCCACCCTCACATTCAAACAACTATATTCTCGTGGCAGTTGATTATGTGTCCAAGTGGGTGGAAGCCGTGGCTCTACCCACCAATGATGCCAAGGTGGTGATGAACTTTCTTCAGAGATATATTTTTAGCCGGTTTGGTGTCCCAAGGACACTCATTAGTGATGGTAGAAGTCACTTCTGTAATAGACAGCTGGACTCACTTCTGCAGAGCTATGGAGTCCGTCATAAAGTGGCAACCCCCTATCACCCTCAGACAAGTGGATAGGTTGAAGTCTCCAACAGGAAACTCAAGCGGATTCTAGAAAAGACCATCAGTGTTTCAAGAAAAGACTGGTCTAAGAAGCTTGATGATGCTCTCTGGGCATACCGGACGGCTTACAAGACTCCTATTGGCATGTTCCCTTATCAGTTGGTCTATGGCAAAGCTTGTCACTTGCCAGTTGAGCTAGAGAATAAAGCTTACTGGGCAATCAGGTATCTGAATCTTGATTCAGAAGCTGCAGGAATTAAGCGAATGCTTCAGTTGAATGAGCTTGATAAATTCAAATATTCAGCCTATGAGAATGTCAAGCTCTATAAGGAGACAACCAAGTTACTGCATGACAAGAAGATTACCATCAGAGTCTTTGAGCCAGGACAGAGAGTGCTTCTGTATAATTCAAGGCTCAAACTCTTTCCTGGGAAGCTGAAATCCCGGTGGTCAGGACCGTTTGTGGTTACCAAAGCTTCACCATATGGCCATGTGAAAATACAGGAAGAAAATTCTGATAGGAAATTTACAGTGAATGGCCAGAGGTTGAAGCACTATCTTGGAGGCGCGATTGATCGCCAGAGGTCTGTTCATCTGTTGAATTAGCAGAACTAACCGTCAAACTAGTGATGTTAAAGAAGCGCTTGTCGGGAGACAACCCGATGATTTCGTATCCTTAGTTATTTTTCTGTTGCGTTGATTATATTACTTGTTTGAATTTTTATTGAGTTTCTACTGTTTTCTGTTGTTTTACTTATGTTTTGATCATGCAGATATTTTAAAACAGGAACCGAACACTTAGAAAAATTTTTGAACACTCTGGAGGAGGTTGATTCTACCAGTTCCACGCTGAACTTGGGTGGTTAGAAGCGTGCAAGGAGAGAGTTCTTACTGCCAAGTCAATGCTGAACTTGGACTGCACCAAGTTCAACGTGGAGAGGAGAGCTTATGCTTATTCAATTTAATATCCCACCAAATCACAACAAATCCTACCCAAATCCTCCCATCTTGGTCTCCACATCTCTCTCAACTTTTCCTGATCCCCTGCCCCTTATTCATTCCCCATTTATTCTTTTTCCCCTTTTTCCAACCTGTACCCCAGCTCAGAAATCCCTTCCCCACACTACGATACCCCCTTTGACCATATACCCCCCATTCTCAAAGCCTCACCCGTGACCCCTTCCCTCCTGAATCCAACACACCCTGCACCCTTCCATTAAACCTGACCCCCAACCCCTTCTATATATGTAACGAGGACAAGTAAACTTTTAAGTTTGGTATTGTCACTTCGCTTGTGGATTTTCTGTTTATTTTAATGACACCCAAGAGAAGCGAATCATCTCCACG
Organism: Arachis ipaensis; assembly: GCF_000816755.2. NCBI lineage: Eukaryota > Viridiplantae > Streptophyta > Magnoliopsida > Fabales > Fabaceae > Arachis > Arachis ipaensis. The sequence continues at coordinate 41,504,295 of NC_029788.2, read as the reverse complement.
GAGGAGCACAGCCAGAAGAATGAGATGGCCACTAGGATAATTGAGGTGGTTAAGTTTCTTTTATTCTATATTTCCTCCCGTTCTTATTATGTTATATTCCTATTTTCTGCTATTTTTGTTATTGCATGATCAATTGTTATTTCAATTCCTAGGTTTTAGTTTAATTTACTGTCTATTTTATTATTTGATTTCTTTTTATGCTGAAAAAGAGTGTCTCATGTATTACTCACTAAGCTTTAAAATCAAAAGAAAATAAAGAAATGATATAATGCATGAAAAGAGTGAGTTTATATTTAAGATTAACCTTATTTACTTAAATGTGGTGGTACTATTTGTAATTCTGAATGAATGACATGAATAGTGCATATTTGAATTTGAATCAAGAGATGTTGATGTATGAGGAACAGGGATTTAGAGAATTATTATGACTTCTCTGAAGTAAACTGGTGCATGAAATCACAATCACACTTTTGCAATTCCGCACAACTAACCAGCAAGTGCACTGGGTCGTCCAAGTAATACCTTACGTGAGTAAGGGTCGATTCCACGGAGATTGTCGGCTTGAAGCAAGCTATGGTTATCTTGTAACTCTTAGTCAGGATATCAATAATTCTCAGATTTAATTGTAAAAAGTAGAAGAACATGAAATAAATACTTGTTATGCAGTAATGGAGAATAGGTTGAGGTTTTGGAGATGCTCTGTCCCCTGAATCTCTGCTTTCCTACTATCTTCTTCTTCACACACGCAAGGCTCCTTCCACGGCAAGCTTTATGTTGGGCATCACCGTTGTCAATGGCTACTTCCTGTCCTCTCAGTGAAAATGTTCCAAATGTGCTGTCACCACACGGCTAATCATCTGTCGGTTCTCGATTATGTTGGAATAGGATCCATTGATCCTTTTGCGTCTGTCACACGCCCAACACTCGCGAGTTTGAAGCTCGTCATAGTCATCCCTTCCCAGATCCTACTCGGAATACCACAGACAAGGTTTAGACTTTCTAGACCTCAGGAATGGCCGCCAATAATTCTAGCCTATACCACGAAGGTTCTAATCTTAGATTAGAAACCCAAGAGATACACATTCAAGCTTGATTGCATGTAGAACGGAAGTGGTTGTCAGGCACGTGTTCATATGTGAGAATGATGATGAGTATCATGGATCATCACATTCATCAGGTTGAAGTGCGAATGAATATCTTAGAATAGAAGCAGGCGTGATAGAATGGAAAACAGTAGTAATTGCATTAATTCATCGAAACACAGCAGAGCTCCTCACCCCCAACAATGGGGTTTAGAGACTCATGTCATAGAAGATACAATATGAAACGTGTAGAGTGTCATGAGGTACAAGATGAATCACTAAAAGTAGTTTTTATAATAAACTAGTGACCTAGGGTTACAGAAAATGAGTAAGCTAGAATAGTTAGTGTAGAAATCCACTTCCGGGGCCCACTTGGTGTGTGCTTGGGCTGAGCATTGAAGCTTTCACATGTAGAGACCTTTCTTGGAGTTAAACGCCAGATTTTGTGCCAGTTTGGGCGTTTAACTCCAACTTTTATGCCAGTTCTAGCGTTTTGACGCCAGAATTTTTATGCTGACTTGGAACGCCAGTTTGGGCCATCAAATCTCGGGCAAAGTATGGACTATTATATTTTGTTGGAAAGCCCAGGATGTCTACTTTCCAACGCAATTGAGAGCGTGCCAATTGGGCTTCTGTAGCTCCAGAAAATCCACTTCGAGTGCAGGGAGGTCAGAATCCAACAGCATCTGCAGTCCTTTTTCAGCCTCTGAATCAGATTTTTGCTTAGGTCCCTCAATTTCAGCCAGAAAATACCTGAAATCACAGAAAAATATACAAACTCATAGTAAAGTCCAAAAATGTGATTTTTATTTAAAAACTAATAAAAACATAATGAAAACTAACTAAAATATACTAACAACATACTAAAAACAATGCCAAAAAGCGTATAAATTATCCGCTCATCACAACACCAAACTTAAATTGTTGCTTGTCCCCAAGCAACTGAAAATCAAATAGGATAAAAAGAATAGAATATACAATAAATTCCAAAAACATCTATGAAGATAGTCTTAATTAGATGAGCGGGGCTTTTAGTTTTTTTTTTTTGCTTCTGAACAGTTTTGGCATCTCACTTTATCCCTTGAAGTTCAGAATGATTGGCATCTATAGGAACTCAGAATTCAGATAATGTTATTGATTCTCCTAGTTCAGTATGTTGAGTCTTGAACACAGCTACTTTATGAGTCTTGGCCGTGACCCAAAGCATTTTGTTTTCCAATATTACCACCGGATATATAAATGCCACAGACACATAACTGGGTGAACCTTTTCAGATTGTGACTTAGCTTTGCTAGAGTCCCCAATTAGAGGTGTCCAGAGCTCTTAAGCACACTCTTTTTGCTTTGGATCACGACTTTAACCGCTCAGTCTCAAGTTTTCACTTGACACCTTCACGCCACAAGCACATGGTTAGGGACAGCTTGGTTTAGCCGCTTAGGCCAAGATTTTATTCATGTGGGCCCTCCTATCCACTGATGCTCAAAACCTTGGATCCTTTTTATTTTACCCTTGTCTTTTAGTTTAAAGGGCTATTGGCTTTTTCTGCTTGCTCTTTTTCTTTTTCTTTTCTTTTTTTTTCTTTTTTTCTTTATTTTCACCTCTTTTTTTTTAGTTTTTTTTTTGGCAAGCTTTTCACTGCTTTTTCTTGCTTCAAGAATTATTTTTATGATTTTTCATATTATCAATAATATTTCTCCTTTTCCATCATTCTTTCAAGAGCCAACAATTTTAACATTCATAAACAACAAATTCAAAAATATGCACTATTCAAGCATTCATTCAGAAAAACAAAAGTATTGCCACCACATCAAAATAATTAAGCTGTTTTAAAATTTGAAATTCATGCACTTCTTTTTCTTTTTCAATTAAAAACACTTTTTATTTAAGAAAGGTGATGAATTCATAGCTTTAAGGCATAGACACTAAGATACTACTGATCATGTAATAAAAACACAAACATAGATAAACATAAAGCATAAAATTTTGAAAAACAGAAAATAAAGAACAAGGAAATTAAATAACGGGTCCACCCTAGTGATGGCGGCTTGTTCTTCCTCTTGAAGATCTTATGGAGTGCTTGAGCTCCTCAATGTCTCTTCCTTGCCTTTGTTGCTCCTCTCTCACGATTCTTTGATCTTCTCTAATTTCATGAAGGAGGATGGAATGCTCTTGGTGTTCCACCTTTAGTTGTCCCATATTGGAACTTAATTCTCCTAGGGAGGTGGAAGCTTTTGCCTTCTATTTCCTCTTTCTAAAGGTTTCTCCGGCCTTTGGTGCCATAAATAGTTATGGAAAAATAAAAAGCTTTAGCTTTTACCACACCAAACTTAGAAGGATTGCTCGTCCCTGAGCAAAAAGAAGAAAGAAGAGAGTAGAGGAAGAAGAAATAGAGGAGATGGAGGGAGGTAGTGTTTCGGCCAGGGGGGCTTTGATAGGTGAGGGGTTTTTGGGGACGAGGTATTGAGGTGATTGGTGAAGGGTATTTGGGGAAGAGTATTATGAAAAGGTGTGAAGAAGAGAGAGAGTGAATTGAGGTTGGTGGGGATCCTGTGGGGTCCACAGATCCTGAGGTGTCAAGAATTTCTCATCCTTGCACCAATTAGGCTTGCAAAACGCCCTTTGCTGCCCATTTCTGGCGTTTAACGCCAGCTTCTTGCCCTTTTCTGGCGTTAAACGCCAGCTCTGTGCCCCTTTCTGGCGTTAAACGCCCAGAATGGTGCCAGACTGGGCGTTTAATGCCCATTCTGCTTCTCTTACTGGCGTTTAAACGCCAGTAAGCTTCTCCTCCAGGGTGTGCTATTTTTAATACTGTTTTTCATTCTTTTTTTGTTTTTTCAGTTATTTTTGTGACTTCACAAGATCATCAACCTACAGGAAACATAAAATAACAATAGAAAATAAATAGATATAATAAAATTGGGTTGCTTCCCAACAAGCGCTTCTTTATTGTCTTTAGCTGGACCTTGACTGAGTTTTATTCTAGTCTCAGTTTTGAGCATTCTTGTTCAAAATTTCTTTCAAGATAGTGTTTGATTCTCTGTCCATTAACAATGAACTTTTTGTCAGAGTCAATATCCTGAAGCTCAACATATCCATATGGTGACACACTTGTAATCACATATGGTCCCCTCCACCGGGATTTCAATTTCCCGGGGAATAGTCCGAGCCTAGAATTAAAGAGCAGAACCTTCTGTCCTGGTTCAAAGACTCTAGATGACAGCTTCTTGTCATGCCACCTTTTTGCTTTTTCCTTATAAATTTTTGCATTTTCAAAAGCATTGAGTCTGAATTCCTCTAGCTCATTCAGCTGGAGCAATCTTTTCTCTCCAGCTAACTTAGCATCCAGGTTTAGAAATCTGGTTGCCTAGTAGGTCTTATGTTCTAGTTCCACGAGCAGATGACAGGCCTTGCCATACACAAGCTGGTATGGAGAGGTTCCTATAGGAGTCTTGAATGCTGTTCTGTATGCCCACAGAGCATCATCCAAGCTTTTTGCCGAATCCTTTCTACGGGCAATTACAGTCCGTTCCAGGATTCTTTTTAGTTCTCTATTAGAGACTTCAGCCTGCCCATTTGTCTGTTGGTGATATGGAGTTGCTACTTTGTAGCTAACTCCATATCGGACCATAGCAGAGTATAGCTGTTTATTGCAGAAATGAGTGCCCCCGTCACTGATGAGTACTCTGGGGATGCCAAATCTGCTGAAGATATGTTTCTGGAGGAATTTCAGTACGGTCTTAGTATCATTAGTGGGTGTGGCAATTGCTTCTATCCATTTAGATACATAGTCTACTGCCACCAGAATGTAAGTGTTTGAGTATGATGGTGGGAAGGGACCCATGAAGTCAATACCCCATACATCAAATAGCTCAATCTCTAAGATCCCTTGTTGAGGCATGGCATAACCATGAGGCAAGTTGCCAGCTCTTTGGCAACTATCACAGTTACACACAAACTCTCGGGCATCTCTATAGAGAGTGGGCCAGTAGAAGCCACATTAGAGGACCTTAGTGGCTGTTCGCTCACCTCCAAAATGTCCTCCATACTGTGATCCATGGCAGTGCCATAGGATCTTCTGTGCCTCTTGTCTGGGTACGCATCTCTTAAAGAGATATGGTTCATCCCATAAGTAGTACTTTGAATCTAAAATTAGTTTTTTCGTCTGCACCTTGCTGTACTCTTTGGGTATGAACCTCACAGCTTTATAATTCGCAATGTCTGCAAACCATGGTGCTTCCTGAATGGTAAATAGTTGCTCATCCAGAAAGGTTTCAGAGATCTCAGTAGGAGGGAGGGACGCCCCTGCTACTAGTTCTATCCGGGACAGGTGATCAGCTACCTAGTTTTCTGTCCCTTTTCTGTCTCTTATTTCTATATCAAACTCTTGCAGAAGTAACACCCATCTTATGAGCCTGGGTTTTGAATCCTGCTTTGTGAGTAGGTATTTAAGAGCAGCACGGTTAGTATACACAATCACTTTTGAACCTACTAAATAGAATCTAAACTTGTCAATGGCATAAACCACTGCAAGTAACTCTTTTTCTGTGGTTTTGTAATTCTTTTGTGCATCATTTAAAACATGGCTAGCATAGTAAATGACGTGCAGAAGCTTGTTATGCCTCTGTCCTAACACTGCACCAATGGCATGGTCACTGGCATCACACATTAGATCGAATGGTAATGTCCAGTTTGGTGCAGAGATGACTGGTGCTGTGACCAGCTTAGCTTTCAGGGTCTCAAACACCTACAGACACTCTGTGTCAAACACAAATGGTGTGTCAGCAGCTAGCAGATTGCTCAGAGGTTTTGCTATTTTCGAAAAATCCTTTATAAACCTCTTGTAGAATCCTACATATCCCAGAAAGCTTCTGATTGCTTTTACATTGGCAGGTGGTGGTAATTTTTCAATTACCTCTACCTTAGCTTGATCCACCTCTATTCTCTTGTTTGAAATTTTATGCCCAAGGACAATTCCTTCAGTCACCATAAAGTGACATTTTTCCCAGTTTAAAACTAGGTTGGTCTCTTGCATCTTTTCAGAACAAGTGCTAGATGGTCAAGACAGGAGCTGAATGAGTCTCTAAATACTAAAAAGTCATCCATGAAGACTTCCAGAAGTTTTTCCACCATATCAGAGAAAATGGAAAGCATGCACCTCTGAAAGGTTGCAGGTGCATTGCACAGACCAAAAGGCATCCTTCTATAGGCAAATACTCCAGAAGGACATGTGAATGCTATTTTCTCTTGATCCTGAGGATCTACTGCAATTTGGTTATGGCCTGAATAGCCATCCAAAAAGCAGTAATAGTCATGACCTGCTAGTCTCTCTAGCATCTGGTCTATGAATGGTAAAGGAAAATGATCCTTTCTGGTGGCTGTATTGAGCCTTCTGTAGTCAATACACATACACTACCCTGTAACTATTCTTGTAGGAACCAGTTCATTCTTTTCATTGTGAACCACTGTCATGCCTCCCTTTTTGGGTACAACTTGGACAGGGCTTACCCAGGGGCTATTAGAAATAGGATAAATAATCCCAGCCTCTAGTAAGTTAGTGACCTCTTTCTGCACCACCTCCTTCATGGCTGGATTTAGCCGCCTCTGTGGTTGAACCACTGGCTTAGCATCATCCTCCAATAGGATATTGTGCATGCATCTTGCTGGGCTAATGCCCTTAAAATCACTTATGGACCACCCAAGAATTGTCTTGTGTGTCCTTAGCACTTGAATGAGTGCTTTCTCTTCCTGTGGATTTAAAGCAGAGCTTATGATCACTGAAAAAGTGTCATCTTCTCCCAGAAATGCATATTTCAGGGATGGTGGTAGTGGTTTGAGCTCGGGTTTAGGAGGCTTATCCTCTTTCTGAGGAATTTTCAGAGGTTCTTTTATTTCCTCTGATTTCTCCAGATTAGGCTGAACATCTTTAAAGATGTCATCTAGCTCTGATTCGAGATGTTCAGTCATATTGATCTCTTCCACCAAAGAGTCAATAATATCAGTGCTCATGCAGTCATTTGATGTGTCTTGATGCTGCATAGCTTTGACAGCATTTAACTTGAACTCATCCTCATTGACTCTCAGGGTCACCTCCCCTTTTTGTACATCAATAAGAGTTCGTCCAGTTGCTAGGAAAGGTCTTCCTAGAATGAGAGTTGCACTCTTATGCTCCTCCATTTCCAGCACTACAAAGTCAGTGGAAAAGGTAAATGGCCCAACCTTGACAATCATGTCCTCAATTATGCCTGATGGATATTTAATAGAGCCATTAGCAAGTTGAAGACATATCTAGGTTGGTTTGACTTCTTCAGTCAAGCCAAGCTTTCTAATAGTGGATGCAGGTATTAAGTTGATACTTACTCCAAGGTCACATAGAGCTGTCTTGGTGCAAGCACCCTCTAATGTGCATGGTATCATAAAGCTTCCTGGATCTTGAAGCTTCTCTGGTAAGCTTTTCAGAATGACTGCACTGCATTCTTCAGTGAGAAACACCTTTTTAGTTTCTCTCCAATCCTTCTTATGACTTAAGATCTCTTTCATGAACTTAGCATAAGAGGGTATTTGCTCAAGTGCCTCTGCAAACAGGATCTTTATCTCAAGATTCCTGAGATAGTCTGCAAAGTGGGCAAATTGTTTATCCTGCTCTGCTTGGCGGAGTTTCTGAGGATAAAGCATCTTGGCTTTATATTCTTCAACCTTAGTTGCTGCAGGTTTATTCCCTATAGAGGTGGTTGGAGAAGCCTTCTTAGAGGGGTTACTATCAGCACTTGCAGGTGTCTGATTCCTCATTGGCGTTTGAACGCCAGGATTGGGTGCTGGATGGGCGTTTAACGCCAGCTTCCCACCCTTTTCTGGCATTTGAACGCTAGAACTGGGCAAGGAATGGGCGTTCAACGCCAGCTTTCCTCCCTTTTCTGGCATTTGAACGCCAGAAGTGGGCATCCATTGGGCGTTTGACGCCAGTTTTTCACCCTTTTCTGGCGTTTGAACGCTAGAATTATTCCTGTCTAGGCTCTTGCTGTCCTCAGAGGGATTTTGGGCAGTGGTTTCGTTATCCTCTGTCAGTTGTTCCTTTCTTGGCTTTCTGCTACTTTGAGCTGATTTATTCAATGTCTTCCCACTCCTTAGTTAGACAGCTTGGCATTTTTCTGTTATCTGTTTAGATAACTACTATCTTGTCTGATTCAATTGTGCTTCCATATTCTTGTTAGCATTTTTAGTGTCTTGGAGCATCTTTTTAAATTTTGCTAATTGTTTTGTCACAAGGAGTAATTGCTGATTAAGTTCAACAATCTGTTCTTGAGGATTAGGATCAGTAGTTACTGTCCTAGCCTCTTCTTTTATGGAGGACTCACTGCTTGAGTACAGATGCTGATTTCTAGCAACCGTATCAATGAGTTCTTGAGCTTCTTCAATCGTCTTTCTCATATGTATAGATCCACCAGCTGAGTGGTCTAGAGACATTTGAGCTCTTTCTGTAAGCCCATAGTAGAAGATGTCTAATTGTACCCACTCTGAAAACATTTCAGAGGGGCATTTCCTTAGCATCCCTCTGTACCTCTCCCAGGCATTATAAAGGAATTCATGATCCTCTTGTTTAAAGCCTTGGATGTCTAGCCTTAGCTGTGTCATCCTTTTTGGAGGGTAAAATTGATTCAGGAATTTATCTGATAACTGTCTCCATGTTTTTATGCTTGTTGTGGGTTGGTTATTTAACCACCTTTTAGCTTGATCTTTTACAGCAAATGGAAACAGTAATAAACTGTAGACATCCTGATCCACTTCTTTATCACGTACTGTGTCAGCAATTTGTAAGAACTATGCCAGAAACTCAGTAGGTTTTTCCTGTAGAAGACCGGAATACTGGCAATTTTGCTGCACCATGATAATGAGCTGAGGATTTAGCTCAAAACTGCTTGCTTTGATGGGAGGTATATAGATGCTACTCCCATATGCAGCTGTAATGGGGTTAGCATATGACCCCAGAGTCCTTCTGGACTGTTCACTTCCACTTATGTCCATGATGGAGAAAAGGGAATTGATATGAATTTTTTTTAATTTTTTTATTTTATTTAATTAAAAGTAACCAAAAAAAATAAAACAAAATGAGTGGAAGATAAAATAAAACTTTCGAAAATTAGAAGAAAATAAAAGCAAATTGAAAACTAAATTAGTTAATTGATTAAAAAGATTTTGAAAATTAGCAATAAAAAAGATATGACTGAAAATTATTTTAAAAAGATATGATTGAGAAGATATGATTACAATTTATATAAAAAAAGATATGATTGAAAATTATTTTAAAAAGATATGATTGAGAAGATATAATTGCAATTTATAAAAAGATATGATTGAAAAGATATGATTGAAGAAATTAAAGAGATTTGATTTTTTTTTTTTTTGAAAAAGATTTGAAAAGATCAATTTTTGAAGTTAGAATTTTGACTTGACTAAAAAAAAAAGATATGATTTTGAAAATCTTTGACTAATTTAATGCAAAATTTCAAAATTTATGAGTAAAATAAGGAAAAGATATTTTTTTAATTTTTAAATTTTAATGAGGAAAGAGAAAAACAACAAAATGACACTAAACTTAGAAATTTTAGATCAAAACAAAGAGAACAAACAAGAAAACTTTGAATGTCAAGATGAACACCAAGAACACTTTGAAGATCAAGATGAACACCAAGAATAAATTTTTGAAAAATTTTTAAGTAAGTAAAAGCACAAGGGACACCAAACTTAAAAATTTTAGAAAATCAAACACAACTTTTCAAAAATTTAAAGGAAAACACAAAGAGGACACCAAACTTAGAATTTTTAAAGATCAAGAAAGAACTAAGAACATGCAAATTCAAAAAATTAAAAGAAAATAAAAGCATGCAATTGACACCAAACTTAAAATATGAAACTAACTCAAATAAAAGACTCAAATTTAGTGACTCTAAACCAACAAAAATAAATTATTCCTAATCTAAGTAACAAGATAAACCGTCAGTTGTCCAAACTCGAACAATCCCCGGCAACGGCGCTAAAAACTTGGTGCACGAAATCACAATCACACTTTTGCAATTCCGCACAACTAACCAGCAAGTGCTGGGTCGTCCAAGTAATACCTTACGTGAGTAAGGATCGATCCCACGGAGATTGTTGGCTTGAAGCAAGCTATGGTTATCTTGTAACTCTTAGTCAGGATATCAATAATTCTCATATTTAATTGTAAAAAGTAGAAGAACATGAAATAAATACTTGTTATGCAGTAATGGAGAATAGGTTGAGGTTTTGGAGATGCTCTGTCCCCTGAATCTCTGCTTTCTTACTATCTTCTTCACACATGCAAGGCTCCCTCCATGGCAAGCTTTATGTTGGGCAAAACCGTTGTCAATGGCTACTTCCCGTCCTCTCAGTGAAAATGTTCCAAATGTGCTGTCACCACACGGCTAATTATCTGTCGATTCTCGATTATGTTGGAATAGGATCCATTGATCCTTTTGCGTCTGTCACACGCCCAACACTCGCGAGTTTGAAGCTCGTCACAATCATCCCTTCCCAGATCCTACTCGGAATACCACAGACAAGGTTTAGACTTTTCGAACCTCAGAAATGGCTGCCAATAATTCTAGCCTATACCACGAAGGTTCTAATCTTAGATTAGAAACCCAAGAGATACACATTCAAGCTTGATTGCATGTAGAACGGAAGTGGTTGTCAAGCACGCATTCATAGGTGAGAATGATGATGAGTGTCACAGATCATCACATTCATCAGGTTGAAGTGTGAATGAATATCTTAGAATAGAAGCAAGCGTGATAGAATGGAAAACAGTAGTAATTGCATTAATTCATCAAAATACAGCAGAGCTCCTCACCCCCAACAATGGGGTTCAGAGACTCATGCCGTAGAAGATACAATATGAAACGTGTAGAGTGTCATAAGGTACAAGATGAATCACTAAAAGTAGTTTTTATAATAAACTAGTGACCTAGGGTTACAGAAAATGAGTAAGCTAGAATAGTTAGTGTAGAAATCCACTTTCAGGGCCCACTTGGTGTGTGCTTGGGCCGAGCATTGAAACTTTCACGTGTAGAGACCTTTCTTGGAGTTAAACGCCAGCTTTTGTGCCAGTTTGGGCGTTTAACTCCAACTTTTATGCCAGTTCTGGCGTTTTGATGCCAGAATTTTTATGCTGAATTGAAACACTAGTTTGGGCCATCAAATCTCGGGCAAAGTATGGATTATTATATATTTCTGGAAAGCTCAGGATGTCTACTTTCCAACGCAATTGAGAGCGCACCAGTTGGGCTTCTGTAGCTCCAGAAAATCCACTTCGAGTGCAGGGAGGTCAGAATCCAACAGCATCTGCAGTCCTTTTTCAGCCTCTGAATCAGATTTTTGCTCAGGTCCCTCAATTTCAGCCAGAAAATACCTGAAATCACAGAAAAACACACAAACTCATAGTAAAGTCCAGAAATATGATTTTTATTTAAAAACTAATAAAAACATAATGAAAACTAACTAAAATATACTAACAACATACTAAAAACAATACCAAAAAGTGTATAAATTATCCACTCATCATAAACAAAAGCTTAATCCTTGAAGCAAAAAAAAAATAACAAAAAAAATAAGATTAAGGTCCAAGGCTCTGAGCTTCAATGACTAGGGAGGTCTGACATGATTAAAAGCTCAAAGAGTTGTTTTCTTAATTATATGCTTGTGGTATTCTTGTTTCAAGTAACCTTTGAGACAGAATATTTAGAGTCATGACCAAATAAATTTAGCAGAGTACGCCGAAGGCTTTGAGCACCACTGTCTGGAAGTAACTGAAAAAGAAAAAAAATCAGAATTTAGAAAGAGTTCCCCAGTCAAGTGCTCGTGGTGTTTCTGTGTCAAGTAAAGCTTGAGACAAAATATTTAAAGTCATGGCTAGGCTCAAGGTGCAAAGCACAAAAGAAAATAGAATTAAAGTAAATTTTTTTGTGTTCAAGGATTAACTGGAGTATAAAGATTAGAGTATTCATAATATGATCCGAATTCCAATTCCGAATGACACTGACATTCCTCTTATTCAATGGAGAGTAAAATGCCAAAACTGTTCAGAGTTACAATGAAAAAACCCCATTTTAAGAATAGACTTGAGTATGAATAAACTTTCACTTCTCATGCAAATTCACATTTTAATCATGCACTTATTTCGGTTGCTTGAGGACAAGCAACAATTCAAGTTTAGTGTTGTGATGCGTGAGCATCTTATCTATATATTCCTTGTGAATTTGCACTTGAATTGCCAAGTTTAATCAAAATTTAAATATCTTTTAGCCACTATGAATGCTACTTTGAGTTGTGTACAATTCTATTTATTTCAGGTAGTATTTGGATGGATTTGATGGAGTTTTGTAGCAGAAAAGGGAGAAAGCGAATGATGTTGTCAATCCTGACCTACTTGCACTCAAACAAAAATAACTTGAGCTACAGATATCCAATTGACGTGATTCTAGAGGCGTTGAAAAGATAACTTTCAGGAATTTTCAACGATATATAATAGTGCATACTTCTTCTCCAGCAACCTCTGCCTCCTCCACGTTGAACTTGGCCCCTGCTAAATTCAGCGTGAAACTTGAAAGCTCCCAGGGAAGCACGCGCCACATCCCATGCTGAACTTGGAAAAAGCCAAGTTCAGCATGGACTCAAAGGGAAACAAGCAAAACATTGTTGCCTCCTCCACGCTGAACTTGGGAATTTCCAAGTTCAGCGTGGATCCGAATGCCCCAAGTGGTCCCCAAGCACTCATACAAAGCTGCGCTGAAATTAATTAATTTTGATTTAATTTTTATTTTATTTATAATTAGGAAAAGATATTATTTAATTTTTAGAAAATATATTTTACATTAATTAGGATTAGATATAAAAGAGAAAAGAATCAACCCTTCAGGTTCATCTCTTCTCTTCTACCTCATTCTGCAATTTACAGTTTACTAGAATCCTTATTTTCTCTCTGAACCATGAGCAACTAAACCTCCATTGTTAAGGTTAGGAGCTCTGTCTATTGTATGGATTGATACTATTATTTTTCTATTTTAATTCATGTATTGATTTATATTTTAAGAATTGTTTTTGTTCTTTATCTTATGAATTTGGGTGGAACGGAAATATGACCCTTGTTCTAATTGAGTTCTTGTATAACTTGGAAAAAATCTTTACTTGAACAACAGCTTGAAAACATATTCTCCAAAATTTCTAATTATCTGGACTTAACGGGATACGTGACATATAATCCTCTTATATTTGGGTAATTAGAATTTCTGTGGCATATAAACTAGAATTGAACTTCACCCTCTAATTGGAATTAAGTGACCAAGGAATTGGCGGTTGATGAATTTTAGAGGAGACTAAACAAGTCTAAGGAATTAGGGTTTAGTCACATATAGTTTGCCATGAATTAAATCTTGCATGATTAAAATAGTTAGTAAGAAAAGTCAATCCAGAAAATAGATAACTCAGAAACCTTAACTGTTTTCTCCATATATTTCACAACCCGTTTACTGCTTGCTGTTTTAATTTGGAATTACTGTTTAATGCTTTTGAATACCAAAACACTCTTTTCTATTTATCTAACTAAGTAAATCACTTAACCATTGTTTCTTTGTCCATCAATCCTCGTGGGATCGACCCTTACTCACCCGAGGTATTACTTGGTACGACCCGGTGCACTTGCCGGTTAGTTTGTGGTTATAATTTCTGCACCAATATAACCATAAGGTGATATATTAGAGATCACAAAGGGTCCCGTCCATCGTGACTTTAGCTTCCCANCCAGACTCGAAGACTCTAGAAGAGATCTTTTTATCGTGCCTTTTCTTGGCCCTTTCCTTGTAAGTTTTAGCATTGTTAAATGCAGCTTGTCAAAATTCATCCAATTCATTTAGTTGGAGCAACTTTTTTTCTCCTACAGCCTTGGCATCAAAGTTGAGGAATCTGGTTGCCCAGTAAGCTCTTTGTTCCAGTTTCACTGGTAAATGACATGCCTTGCCATAGACCAGCTGGTAGGGCGACATTCCAATAGGGGTCTTGAAAGTTGTTCTATATGCCCAAAGGGCATCGTCGAGCTTTCTTGCCCAGCTCTTACTGAAGGCTCCCACTGTTCTCTCTAGGGTTCTTTTGAGTTCTCTATTGGAGACTTCGGCTTGTCCATTTGTCTACAGATGGTAGGGGTTGCCACTTTGTGGCGAACGCCATAATGGTGCAGGATGGATTCGAGTTGTTTATTACAGAAATGACTGCCTCCATCACTAATCAGTGTCCTTGGGACGCCGAATTTGCTGAAAATGTATTTTTAGAGGAATTTCATCACCACTCGAGTGTCATTAGTGGGTGATGCAATTGCTTCAATCCATTTAGACACATAGTCTACTGCCACAAGGATGTAGGTGTTTGAGAATGACGGTGAAAACGGTCCCATGAAGTCTATTCCCCATACAGCAAACACCTCAATTTCCAAGATTCCTTGTTGAGGCATCTCATGATTGTGAGGGAGGTTTCCAGCCCGTTGACAACTATCACAGTTGCGGACAAACTTCTGGGAGTCCTTGAAGAGCGTTGGCCAGTAAAAGCCGCTTTGGAGGACCTTGGTGGCAGTTCGCTCACCTCCAAAATGACCCCCCATAATCTGAGCCATGGCAATGCTATAGGATTTGCTATGCTTCCTCCTCAGATACACAACGGCAGATTATACCGTCCGAGCACCTTTTGAAAAGATATGGTTTGTCCCACAAGTAGTACTTAGCATCATGAATGAGTTTCCGATCTTGCTGTCTATTGTATTCCTTGGGAATGAATCTTATCGCCTTGTAATTTGCAATGTCTACAAACCAAGGAAGCTTGCAGATTGCAAAGAGTCGTTCATCAAGGAGAGTCTCAGATATCTCGGTAGTGGAAGAGGACATCCCTGCTACAGGTTCAATCCAGGATAAGTGGTCAGCTTCCTAATTTTCTGATCCTTTCTTGTCCCTGATCTCTACGGCAAACTCTTGCAGGAGTAACACCCATCTTATCAATCTTGGTTTAGAGTCCTACTTGGAAAGAAGGTACTTGAGAGCAGCATGGTTAGTATAGATAATGACATTAGAGCCTATTAAATAGGATCTGAACTTGTCAATGGCATAGACCACCGCAAGTAACTCCTTCTCTGTAGTGGTGTAGTTCTTTTGTGCGTCATTTAAAATGCGACTGGCGTAATAAATGATGTGCAAGAGCTTATCATGTCTCTGTCCGAGGATTGCACCTATTGCATAATCACTGGCATCACACATCAGTTCGAATCGTAGGTCCCAGTTAGGTGCAGAGATAAGCTTTGCTTTCAGAGTCTCAAAAGCATGCATGGAATCTTTATCAAAAACAAAAAGAATGTTAGTGGCTAATAGATTGCACAGGGGTTTTGAAATTTTGGAGAGGTCTTTTATAAACTTCCTATAAAAGACTGCATGTCCTAAGAAGCTTCTGATTGCTTTAACATTAGTGGGTGGTGGTAGTCGTTCAATTACTTCCACCTTGGCCTGATCGACCTCTATTCCTTTGTTCGAAATCCGATGTCCAAGAACAATGCCTTCAATCACCATGAAGTGGCACTTATCCCAATTTAAAACCAGGTTAGTTTCTTGGCATCGTTTCAGAACTAGGGCGAGATGGTTAAGGAAGGAATCAAAGGAATCGCCAAAAACAGAGAAATCATCCATGAATACCTCAAGGAATTTCTCAACCATGTCTGAGAAAATGAAGAGCATACACCTCTGAAAGGTTGTAGGTGTATTACAGAGGTCGAATGGCATTCTTCTGTAAGCAAACAAGCCATATGGGCATGTGAATGCTGTTTTCTCCTGATCCTGAGGGACTACTGCAATTTGATTGTAGCCTGAATAGTCATCCAGGAAGTAGTAGAAAGTATGCCCAGCCAGTCTCTCCAGCATCTGGTCTATGAATGGTAGGAGAAATGATCCTTTCTTGTGGTGTTGTTGAGTCTTCCATAATCAATACACATACGCCATCTTGTAACTGTTCTTGTAGGAATCAGTTTGTTCTTCTCATTGTGGATCACTGTCATCCCGCCTTTCTTGGGCATAACTTGGACGAGGCTTATGGTGCACGAATCCCCACACTTTCGTATAGCTGTACCAGCAAGTGCACTGGGTCATCCAAGTAATACCTGAGCGAGTCAAGGTCAATCCCATGAGGATTGTGGTCTAAAGCAAGCAATGGTTATCTTGCAGGTCTTAGTCAGGCGGAATCAGAAGGTTGTTGGATAATTAATAGTAATGTTGTATATAGAGTTGGTTGAAGTATGATGATCATGAAACTATGAAAGCAAAAGGGTTAGAAAATACTAATAGGAATAGAGTTGAGATTTGGAGTTGCTTTACCTTTCTGAATTAACTCTAGTACTACTGCTCTCCTTGCTTGTGAGTGATTTCTTCAATGGCAGACTGTGTGTGATTGGCACTGGTTTGAGCAGCTGCCAATACTCCTCCGGATCTGAACCCCATGTTTAGTGTGAATCCATCTCTACTTGAGGGTGAAGCGCGTTAGCTTCTAGCCTCTACCACAGAGACCCTAATCTCTCCATAAATCAGCTGAACTTATGTCTCGAGAAGTCCCCAACGAAGTCATGGATTAGCCGTCTGAGAGACGTGTATTCAAGCTGGTGGTTCATCATTGTCCGATGAAAGATGCACTCTAAATCCATGTAGAATGTGATAACCTTATGCCAGTTTAACGCATTCATAGTGATGAAGAACGAATACACATCTTAGAATTAATCAAACACAGATCGAAGAGAAACAGTAATACTTTTATTAATTCATAGGACTCAGCAGGGCTCCTCCCCTCAACCTAGAAGGTTTAGAAACTCATACTGAAAAGATAATACAATGGAAAAACATGAATAATGCTGAAAAGTATGCGTGATTGATGTAAAATACACTTTAAATACTAAACAGATGACTAGTAAGGGTAAAATAGTCTATTTAGTGCTAAAATCCACTTTTGGGGCCTACTTTGTGAGTGTTTGGACTGAGCTTTGATGAAATCCACGTGCTTAGGCTTCCTGGGGTGTGGAACACCCACTAGGGGGTCCTCTATGGGCCTTTGTACATTGGGCTCTGCTCTTTGGGCGCTGGACACTTGGAAGGAGGCAGGACGCTGGCGTTGGACGCCAGTTTTGGGCCTTCTAATCTAAAGCAAAGTATGGACTATTATATATTGCTGGAAAGCTCTAAAAGTCAGCTTTCCACAATTATTATGAGCGCTCCATTTAGACCTCTGTAGCTCCAAAAAAGCTCTTCCAAATGCAGGCAGGTCAGATCTGGACAGCATCTGTAGTGCTTTCTCTGTCTCTGAATCAGACTTCTGCTCCAGCTCCTCAAATTCAGCCAGAAAATACCTGAAATTGCCCAAAAACACAAAAACTCATAGTAGTATCCAAAAATGTGAATTTAACACTAAACCTATAAAAACTTAATACAAACTAAACAAAAACTACTAAAAACTATATAAAAGTGATGCCAAAAAGCGTATAAAATATCCGCTCATCAGCTTACCCAGGGGCTGTCTGAAATGGGATAGATATCCCAGCCTCCCACAGTTTTATGACTTCTTTTTGGACTACTTCCTTCATGGCCGGATTCAATCGCCTCTGTGGTTGCACCATTGGTTTGGCATCTTCCTCGAGCCTGATCTTGTGCATGCACTGGGTTGGACTAATTCCTTTTAAGTCACTTATAGTCCACCCAATAGCTGTTCTATGGGTCTTCAACACTTGAATCAGTGCTTGTTCTTCTTGCGGCTCTAAAGCTGAGCTTATGATCACTGGATAAATGGCACCATCTCCTA
Organism: Arachis ipaensis; assembly: GCF_000816755.2. Taxonomy (NCBI): domain Eukaryota; kingdom Viridiplantae; phylum Streptophyta; class Magnoliopsida; order Fabales; family Fabaceae; genus Arachis; species Arachis ipaensis. The sequence goes on along the minus strand of NC_029788.2, from coordinate 41,486,335 downwards.
GAAACACGTATTTCAAGGATGATAGTAATGGCTTGAGCTCGAGTTTGGGAGGTCCATCCTCCACTTTAGGAGCTTTTAATTATTCCTCCTATTCTTCTGGTGCCTCTATGTCAGGCGTGTTAACAATGGCCAAATTGCATAGGTTTAGATTTTCTCACTAAAAATAGAATTAGCGTTGTAAGTATAGTCCTAACCCGACAATTGACCATCAATCAAATGTTATCACAATTCAAACCAAATATAAACCGAGAGTATTTAACTTCTGGGTCGTCTTCCTTAGGAGTTGCAATGAAATGTCATGTTATTGGCTATGGGATATTTCTGGGGTTTTGGTTTAAAGAGACAAGAAAAGTAAATGGCAAGAAAGTAAATGAACATACAAGAAGACTCTTGGTGAGAATTGGGGAATTAAGGATTCATATCCTAGTTATGGACCATAAACATGGCAATTGTGTGGAATTAATCACAATTAGTCTATCCTACTTGAGAATTAGTCAAAAGGGCATAATTGATTCTAATCCCTAAGTCCTAGTCAACACTATGGGTCACTTAGAGTCAAGGAAAACCAAACCAATTAACAATCCTCACACAATACAGAATGGACATCCACAACTCAATTCCACCCAAACACCCAATTTCTCAACCAAGAGTGTGAAAAGCTAAACATGCAAGAAACTAAAAATCAAAGCAATAAAAGTCAAAGCAATTAAACTTCAAATGCAAGAAACCTCTTGGCAAGTAATTGAGAACTAAGATTACCTATCCTAGCCATTGACCACAAACACATGATGATTATGAAGAGTTAATCCTTCTTAGTCAACCTTACATCGAAGATAAGTCAAATAGGCATAGTTGATTTCAATCCCTAAGTCCTAAGTCAACACTATTGGGTCACTTAATGTCAAGGGAGACCAAATCAACTAACTACTCTAATATATCAAACAAGAATAGACATCAATGACTCAAGGATCACCAAAGTCATCAAATTCAAACCAAGAGTGAGGAAAAACTAAGTAAAGACTAAACCAAGCATTTTATCAAATACTTGGTGTGCATGAAAATAAAATAATATTAAAATACATTAAAAATAAAATCTAACTACCAAAAGCAAGAAAATGATAACAACAACTAAAAGAAGCATTAAATGAACATAAAACATAAATTGCATTAATTGTAAATTAAAATCACAAAGAGGGTTCATAACATGAAAATGACAAGATAAAGGAAAGAACAAAGGAAATGAAGAAGAACAAAGATGTAATAAAAATAAATGACAAGGAAAAGTAAATGAAAACAAGAATTAAAAGTAGAAATTATAAGAAATTAAACTAAGAAAGTCTAGTTCTAGAGAGAAGGGGGAGCTTCTCTCTCTAGAAAAAAACCTACATTATGCTAAACTAAAACTAATTTCCCCCCTCCCTTCACATGGATTGAGGCCTTCTTTGATATAGGAAGAATTAGCTTCAGAAAGTCTAAAAACTGGGCTCTAGAGGCCTAGAAATCACCCCCAGCGATTTCCATTAAGTGAGTCACGTGTTGGTACGTGTGCATACGCACAGGTGTGTACGTACGCACACATGCTGATTTTCTTCTTGTGCACACGCACAGGATGTTGTGCGCATGCACACATGGCTGTGTGGTTCTTGTGCGTACACACAGGGGTTGTGCGCACGCACACTCCAATATGTGCTTCTGCTTTGTTTTCTTCATGTTTTCTCCCAATTTCATGCTCTTCTTCCACTCTTATCAAGCCATTCCAACCTAATACACCTGAAATCACTCATCAAAACCATCAAGGCATCGAATGGGATAAAAGTGGGATAAAAGTTATTAAATTAAGCATAAAATAGCATGTTTTCACAATTAGGCTCAATTTAGGGAGAGAACACAAAAGTATGCTATTTGGATGAATAAATGTGGGTTCAAGTGATGAAATCCACTCAAATCAAACCAAAATATATCGTCAAATATGGATTCATCACGTGTCATCCCCCAGGATGTCATCCAGCTCCTCCTCGAGTCTCTCAATTGCATGTACCTCTTCCACCAGGGGGTCGATAATATCAATCCTCATACATTCCTCTGGGGTGTCAGGGTACTGCATAGCTTTGACAGCATTGAGTACGTATTGGTCCTCATTGACTCTCAGTGTCACTTCCCCTTTTTGCACATCAATGAAGGTTCTTCTTGTAGCCAGAAAGAATGATGGAAATATTCTTGTGTTCTTCCATATTCAACACTACAAAGTCTGTGGGGAATGCAAAGGTCCAACCCTTACAATCATGTCTTCAACTACCCCTGAGGGGAACTTGATGGAGCCATCAGCAAGCTGAAGGCAGATGCGGATGGGCTTCACTTCTTGAGTCCCAAGATTCCTTAGTAGTGATAAGGGCATCAGATTGATCCTTGCTCCAAGATCACATAGGGATTTCCTTGTGTAACCATCTCCGAGAGTACAGGGTATCACAAAGCTCCCAAGGTCTTGAAGTTTCTCTGGTAGGGTTCTTTGGATGACTACACTATATTCTTCAGTGAGGAGGACAGTCTCTACTTCCCTTCAATCCTTCTTGTGGCTAAATATATCCTTCATGAACTTGGCATAGGAGGGTATTTTTTCAAGGGCTTTTGCAAATGGGATCTTGATCTCTACGGTTTTGAGGTAATCCGCAAACCTAGCAAATTTCTTGTCCTTTTCAGCTTGACAGAATTTTTGAGGATATGGCATCCTGGTCCTGTACTCAGGTGTACTGAGTGGTGTAGGGTGAGTATCCATGGTGCCAGACTGAGGATTACCAGCTTGCTTAGGATAGATGTTCCCTGAACTGGGACGTGCTTGGCCTCCCCTATCTGGGCGTTCAACTCCAACATAACCCCCTTTTGGGCGTTGGATGCCCTTGTTACCCCTCCCCCTGGGAGTTTAGCGCCCTTGCTAGTGCCAAGGGTTGCTCTATTTTCATCTTCTGACGTTTTTCCTTTCCCTTGCTTCTTACTGTTCTGAGACTGGGTAGTCAGGGATCTTCCACTCCTCAGTTGAATAGTTTGACATTCTTCTCTTATCTGGTTGGACAAATGCTGTTCAGCCTGGTTCAACCGTGCCTCTATGTTCTTGTTAGAGGCCCGGGTCTCTTGTAACACTTCTTGCAGACTTAGCAACTATTGTGTGAGAGAGTGTAGCTGCTGTGTCAATGATTCACTTTGTTTTGGAGGGTCTGATTTAGTGGACACTGCCTTGACCTCTCCTTTCATTGCAGTCTCACTAGATGAGTATAGGTGCTGGTTGCTGGCCACTGTCTCAATGAGTTCTTGAGCTTCTTCGATTGTCTTTCTCATGTGGATTGAACCACCCACAGAATGATCTAGGAACATCTTAGCCCTATCTGTGAGTTCGTAATAAAAGATGTCTAGCTTTATCCATTCTGAGAATATTTTTGTGGGGCATTTCTGTAGCATCATTCTGTATCTCCCCCAGGCATCATGAAGAAACTCATTCTCTTCTTGTCTGAAGCCTTGAATGTCCAGCCTTAGTTGGGTTAGCTTCTTTGGGGGGAAGTATTGGTTCAAGAATTTGTCCACCGGCTTATCCCATGTTTTCAAGTTCAATTTGGGTTGAGTATCCAGCCATCTCTTTGCTTGGCCTTTTACAACAAATGGGAAGAGTATGAGTCTGTAGAGATCCTGGTATACTCCTCCGGTTCGTACTGTGTCAGAAATTTGCAAGAAGTTTGCAAGGAACTCTGTAGGTTCTTCTTGCAAAAGTCCCTGAAACTGACAGTTTTGCTGTACTAGGATAATTAGCTGTGGGTTGAGCTCAAAATTGGCAGCTCTAATAAGTGGTATGCAAATACTTCTTCCATAGAAGTCAGGAGTGGGGGCTATATAGGACCCCAAAGTTCTCCTTGGTTGTGCACTCTCAAGTGGTTCCATAATGAATTTTTGTTGTTCCTACTTACACAAACAAGAAGCAAAGCAAAGAAAATGTGGGGACCTCTATGTCACAGTATAGAGAGCTCCCAGTGAAATGTCCTAAAGAGATATGAAATAAATTAAAGTGATATTGCTAAAGATGAAAAATTCAAAATAGAAATACTAGAATCAATCTAAATTTTTGAATTTTTAGACTTAGAAAGGAAAGGAGTTTCAAAACGTTTTTTTTTTTTTTTTGAAATTTGAAAAGGAAACAAGCTAAAGGGACACCAAACTTAGAACTTTTGAAATCAAACTAATCCTAATTTCGAAAAAGTGGAGAGAGAAAAACACTACCAGACACCAAACTTAAAAATTTTGAATTCAAACAATAGAAAATACCTAAAAAATCAAATAAAGAGAAAGGAAACAAGAACAATTTCCAAAAATCAAAAGAAAGATAATCAAACAAAAACAAATAAATAAAAAAATACCTGATCTAAGCAGTAGGACAAACGGTAGTTTTTCAATCTCGAACAATCCCCAGCAACGGCATCAAAAACTTAGTGCGCAAAAATGTAACTCGTACAACTGAACCGGCAAGTGCACCGAGTCGTCCAAGTAATACCTTAGGTGAGCGAGGGTCGAATCCCACGAGGATTGTCGGATTGAGCAAGCTGTGGTTATCCTACAGATCTTAGTCAGGCGAATAGAAAGTTGATTGTTATTGTTGTAGGTGCATAAACAAAACAATAATGAAAGCAATAATGAATTAACGTAGAAACAATAGTGAGAAAACAGTTAAGGCCTCGGAGGTGCTTATTCTTCCAGATTGATACTTCTTACTGACTACTTTAACGATGAGTGATTCATTCAACGGCAAGACTGTAAGTGATTAAGCCATGGTTCGTGGTCATTAATCTCCTCAGATCTAAACTAAACGCTCGAATAGGTCAGTCAATCTGGTAGAGGGTGAAGCACACACAATTTATTCTCTGATGATCCTACTCAAAACACCACAAACAAGGTCGGATCTTCCGGATCGGAGAATGACGCTCTATGATTCTAGCCTTGGAGCCACAGGAACCTCAATTACCCTGACTAATGAGATTTCATGTCACATATACCAATTAGCCCAAGTAACTTGTTGGAACCTGTGATGTACTCTCAAGTTGTAGCTCAATACTATCCGGATCAGGACTCGTAAAGAACTCATGTAGAACAAGGGGTCATACTGTCGTTCCACCCCAGATTCATAAATATGAAGAACGAAAATACACCATAAAATAGAATCAAACATATATTAAGGTAGAAAGGTAATAATATTAATCCATAGAAATGAGCAGAGCTCATATCCTTAACCTAGGAGGTTTAGCCGCTTATACTTTACAGAAAATATAGTTCTGAGAAGTGGTATGCGAAATTGTTACTCAGGTCGTGAATTGTTGTTCGAAATCTAAACATATCTTCACAACTTCTCATAACTTACTAGCAAGTGCACTGGGTCGTCCAAGTAATAAACCTTACGTGAGTAAGGGTCGATCCCACGGAGATTGTTGGTATGAAGCAAGCTATGGTCACCTTGTAAATCTCAGTCAGGCGAATATAAAATGGTTATGGAGTTTTCGAAATTAATTAATAAAAGAGGGATAGAAATACTTATGTAAATCATTAGTGAGAATTTCAGAAAAGCGCATAGAGATGCTTTCGTTCCTCTGAACCTCTGCTTTCCTGCTGTCTTCATCCAATTATGCTTACTCCTTTCCATGGCTGGCTTTATGTAAGGATGTCACCGGTGCCACTGGCTACTTTCAATCCTCTCGGGAAAATGGTCCAAATGCTCTGTCACAGCACGGCTAATTGTCTGGAGGCATCCCCCTTGTCGTTGGTTGCATCCTATTCCTCTATGTGAAAATGGTCCGATGCGCTGTCACTGCATGGCTAATTATCTTGGAGGTTCTCGATCATACTGGAATAGGATTTACTATCCTTTTGCGTCTGTCACTACGCCCAGCACTCGCGAGTTTGGAGTTCGTCACAGTCATTCAATCCCAGAGTCCTACTCGAAATACCACGGACAAGGTTTAGACTTTCCGGACTCTCATGAATGCCGCCATCAATCTAGCTTGTACCACGAAGATTCTGATTAAGAGATCTAAGAGATACTCATTCAATCTAATGTAGAACGGAAGTGGTTATCAGGCACGCGTTCATAGGGAATGATGATGATTGTCACGTTCATCACATTCAGGTTGAAGTGCGAATGAATATCTTAGAAGTGAAATAAGATGAATTGAATAGAAAACAGTAGTACTTTGCATTAATCTTTGAGGAACAGCAGAGCTCCACACCTTAATCTATGGAGTGCAGAAACTCTACCGTTTGAAAATACATAAGTGAAAGGTCCAGACATGGCCGAATGGCCAGCCCCCAAAACGAGATCACAGGATCAAAATACAATCCAGGATCCAGGATGTCTAATACAATAGTAAAAAGTTCTATTTATAATAAACTAGCTACTAGGGTTTACAGAAGTAAGTAATTGATGCATAAATCCACTTCCGGGGCCCACTTGGTGTGTGCTTGGGCTGAACTTGAATACTACACGTGCAAAGGCTCTTTCTGGAGTTGAACGCCAGGTTGTAACGTATTTCTGGCGTTCAACTCTGGTTTGTGACTTGTTTCTGGCGTTTAACTCCAGACAGCAGCGTAGAACTGGCGTTCAACGCCCTTTTACGTCATCTAAACTCGGCCAAAGTATGGACTATTATACATTGCTAGAAAGCCCTAGATGTCTACTTTCCAACGCAATTATAAGCGTGCCATTTTGAGTTTTGTAGCTCCAGAAAATCCACTTTGAGTGCAGGGAGATCAGAATCCAACAGCATCAGCAGTCCTTCTTCAACCTCTGAATCTGATTTTTGCTCAAGTCCCTCAATTTCAGCCAGAAAATACCTGAAATCACAGAAAAACACACAAACTCATAGTAAAGTCCAAAAATGTGAATTTAACATAAAAACTAACAAAAACATCCCTAAAAGTAGCCAGATTCTACTAAAAACGTACTAAAAACAATGCCAAAAAGCGTATAAATTATCCGCTCATCACACATCACAACACAAATTGTTGCTTGTCCCCAAGCACCTGAAAATCAAATAGGATAAAAAGAAGAGAATATACTATAAATTCCAAACTATCAACTATCAATGACTCCAAT
>NC_029788.2:41469654-41471107 GCF_000816755.2 Arachis ipaensis | reverse complement strand
CGGGTTCTTACTTTGATCATGGTTCTTGGTGATCCATGCATTGGCATAGATCTCTTGAACCATTAGGATGCCGACTTGTTGGATGGGGTTTGTTAGAACTTCCCAACCTCTTCTTTGAATTTCATGTCGGATCTCCGGATACTCATTTCTTTTGAGTTTGAAAGGGACCTCGGGGATCACCTTCTTCTTGGCCACAACATCATAGAAGTGGTCTTGATGGGCTTTGGAGATGAACCTTTCCATCTCCCATGACTCGGAGGTGGAAGCTTTTGTCTTCCCTTTCCCTTTTCTAGAGGATTCTCTGGTCTTAGGTGCCATCAATGGTAATGGAAAAACAAAAAGCTTATGCTTTTACCATACCAAACTTAGAATTTTGCTCGCCCTCGAGCAAGAGAAGAAAGAATAGATGAAGAAGAAGAAGAAGTGGAGGAGAGGGAGAAGGGGTTGTGTTTCGGCTAAGAAGAGAAGAGAGGGTTGTGTTGTGTGAAAATGAGGAGGAATGGAAGGCTTTATATAGGGAAGGGAGGGGGGTTTATGTTCGGCCATTTAGGGTGGGTTTGGGTGGGAAATTGATTTTGAATTTTGAAGGTAGGTGGAGTTTATGAGGTAGGTTTATGGGGAAGAGTGGATGGATGTGAGTGGTGAAGAGGTGATGGAAAAGAGAGATTGAGGTGATTGGTGAAGGGTTTTGGGGAAGAGTGTTTATGGGATTGTGTGGTGAGAAGAAGTGAGTGGAGGTAGGTGGGGATCCTGTGGGGTCCACAGATCCTGAGGTGATCCTATGGGGTCCATAGATCCTGAGGTGTTCAAGGATTTACAACCTTACACCAATTTAGGCATGTAAAATGCCCTTGCACACAACTCTGGGCGTTCAGCGCCAGGTTGGTGCTTGTTCTGGGCGTTGAACGCCCATTTGTAGCCTATTTCTGGCGTTGAACGCCAGAACCATGCTTGTTCTGGGCGTTCAGCGCCAGCTCTCCTCCAAGGTACATTTCTGGCATTCAAACGCCCAGATGCTGCCCATTTCTGGCGTTCAGCGCCAGAACCATGCTCTGTTCTGGCGTTGAACGCCCAAAACATGCTTCTTACTGGCGTTTAAACGCCAGTAAGGTCTTCCTCCAGGGTGTGATTTTTCTTCTACTGTTTTTGATTCCGTTTTCAATTTTTATATTTATTTTGTGACTCCACATGATCATGAACCTATAAAGACATATAACTAAGAAAAATATAGTTAGATAAATAAAAAAATGGGTTGCCTCCCAATAAGCGCTTCTTTAATGTCAATAGCTTGACAGTGGGCTCTCATGGAGCCTCACAGATGTGCAGAGCTTTGTTGAGACCTCCCAACACCAAACTTAGAGTTTGGATGTGGGGGTTTGACACCAAACTTAGAAGTTGGTTGTGGCCTCCCAACACCAAACTTAGAGTTTGACTGTGGGGGCTTTGGTTGACT
>NC_029788.2:41469107-41469551 GCF_000816755.2 Arachis ipaensis | reverse complement strand
ATCCTGTCTCTTCTGAGGCAATGTTAGTTGATCCAGATCACTTAGTTCATTGGTGAAGAAAAGAGGTTCATCTTCCCAAGTTTCAATGCCAAATAATTTGGCATTCAGCTTCATGATTGCACCAAGGAACTTGGCAGCTTGCTCTTCAGTAACATCTTCATTCTCTTCAGAAGAGGAATACTCATCAGAGCTCATGAAAGGCACAAGGAGGTTCAATGGAATCTCTATGGTCTCTAGATGAGCCTCAGAGTCCTTTGGTTCCTCAGAGAGAAGCTCCTTATTGATCACTGGACGTCCCAAGAGGTCTTTCTCCTTGGGATTCACGTCCTCTCCTTCCCTTACAGGTTCGGCCATGGTGCTTATGTCAATGGCCTTGCACTCTCCTTTTGGATTCTCTTCTGTATTGCTTGGGAGAGTACTAGGAGGGATTTCAGTGATCCTCTT
>NC_029788.2:41468646-41469039 GCF_000816755.2 Arachis ipaensis | reverse complement strand
TATAGGATTCCTCTCAGAAGTGTACATGAACTGGTTATTAACAACCATGTCAATGAGTTCTTGAGCTTCTGCAGGCGTTTTCTTTAGGTGAATGGATCCACCTGCAGAAGTATCCAATGACATCTTTGATAGCTCAGATAAACCATCATAGAATATATCCAGGATGGTCCATTCTGAAAGCATGTCAGAAGGACACTGTTTGTATCTTTCCCAAGCTTCATAGAGGGATTCACCTTCTTTTTGTCTGAAGGTTTGAACATCCACTCTAAGCTTGCTCAGCTTTTGAGGAGGAAAAAACTTGGCTAAGAAAGCCGTGACCAGCTTATCCCAAGAGTTCAGGCTATCCTTAGGTTGAGAATCCAACCATATTCTAGCTCTGTCTCTTACAGCAAA
>NC_029788.2:41460653-41468629 GCF_000816755.2 Arachis ipaensis | reverse complement strand
TCAACAAGAATATTCTTGTCCTTGCTCCTGCTCATATGACAAAGAAGAGGGCACAGAAAAAATAATAATAATAATAATAATAGGGATCCTTTATATCACAGTATAGAGGTCCCTGTGTGAGTAGAAGAAAAGAAGAAGAAAAAATTCGAACACATATGGAAGAGGGGTTCAAATTTGGTGAGTGATGTGAGGAAGAGATGTTAGTAGATGAATAAATAATTAGAATGAGATGAGAGAGGGAGAATTTTCGAAAATTATTTTTGAAAAAGAGTTAGTGATTTTTGAAAATAGTTTTTGAAAAAGGTTAGTAATTTTTCGAAAATTAAAATCAAAAATTAAAATAATTAGTTAATTAAAAAGAAATTTTGAAAAAGAGGGGAGATATTTTCGAAAATTAGAGAAAGTTAGTTAGGTGGTTTTGAAAAAGATAAGAAACAAACAAAAAGTTAGTTAGTTAGTTGAAACAAATTTGAAAATCAATTTTGAAAAGATGAGAAGATAAGAAGTTAGAAAAGATATTTTAAAATCAAATTTTTGAAAAAGATAAGATAAGAAGATATTTTTGAAAAGATATGATTGAATTTAGTTTTGAAAAAGATTTGATTTTTAAAATCACAATTAATGACTTGATTCACAAGAAATCACAAGATATGATTCTAGAACTCAAAGTTTGAATCTTTCTTAACAAGTAAGTAACAAACTTGAAATTTTTGAATCAAAACATTAATTGATGATGTTATTTTCGAAAATTATGAGATAAAATTAAGAAAAAGATTTTTGAAAAAGATTTTTTAGAATTTTCGAAAATAACTAAGAAAGAAGAAAAAGATTTGATTTTTGAAAAAGATTTTGAAAAAGATAAGATTTTTAAAATTGAAAATTTGATTTGACTCATAAAAGCAACTAGATTTTAAAAATTTTTGAAAAAGTCAAATCTAATTTTCGAATTTATGAGAGAGAAAAAGGGAAAGATATTTTTTTATTTTTGAAATTTTTATGATGAGAGAGAAAAATTAAAACACCATTTTCATGTTTTTCTCTTTTATTTCTGGATCAAAACAAGGAATGCATGCAAGAACACTATGAATGTCAAGATGAACACCAAGAACACTTTGAAGATCATGATGAACATCAAGAACTTATTTTTGAAAAATTTTTAATGCAAAGAAAATATGCAAGACACCAAACTTAGAATTCTTTAATGCTTAGGTATAAAGAATTTAGGAATGCATATGAAAAACAAGAAAAGACACAAAACATGCAAATGCAAAGATCAAACAAGAAGACTTACCAAGAACAACTTGAAGATCATGAAGAACACTATGAATGCATGAATTTTTTTTCGAAAAATGCAAGATGAACATGCAATTGACACCAAACTTATAACATGACTCAAGACTCAAACAAGAAACACAAAAAAAAATATTTTTGATTTTTATGATTTTCTAATTTTTTTGTATTTTTTTTTCAAAAATTATAATGAAAAATAAGGATTCCAAAATTTTTTTTAATATGAATTCCAGGAATCTTATGCTTTTTTGTCTAAAGCTCCAATCAAAGGGTCAGGCATGACTTAATAGCCAGCCAAGCTTTAGTATGTAAATCAGGAACAGCAGCATGTGGATTAGCAACAACTAGCTTGCTCTTGATAACAAATTGGAAGCCTTAGTCCAAATAAATTTAGACATGGCTTTACAGCCAGCCAGGCTTCACATGCTTCATGAAACACTAGAATTCATTCTTAAAAAATTCTGAAGAAAAATATATTTTTGAAAACATTTTTTTTTTCAAAAACAAAGGAGAAATTTTTGAAAAATTTTTGAAAATAATTTTTTTTTGTGAAAAGAAAACGAAAAGAAAGTTACCTAATCTGAGCAACAAGATGAACCGTCAGTTGTCCAAACTCGAACAATCCCCGGCAACAGCGCCAAAAACTTGGTATGCGAAATTGTTACTCAGGTTGTGAATTGTTGTTCGAAATCTAAACATATCTTCACAACTTCGCATAACTTACCAGCAAGTGCACTGGGTCGTCCAAGTAATAAACCTTACGTGAGTAAGGGTCGATCCCACGGAGATTGTTGGTATGAAGCAAGCGGGCCCACTTGGTGTGTGCTTGGGCTGAGCTTGAATACTACACGTGCAGAGGCTCTTTCTGGAGTTGAACGCTAGGTTGTAACGTATTTCTGGCGTTCAACTCTGGTTTGTGACTTGTTTCTGGCGTTTAACTCCAGACAGCAGCGTAGAACTGGCGTTCAATGCCCTTTTACGTCATCTAAACTCGGCCAAAGTATGAACTATTATACATTGCTGGAAAGCCCTGGATGTCTACTTTCCAACGCAATTTGAATCTGATTTTGCTCAAGTCCCTCAATTTCAGCCAGAAAATACCTGAAATCACAGAAAAACACACAAACTCATAGTAAAGTCCAGAAATATGAATTTAACATAAAAACTAATGAAAACATCCCTAAAAGTAACTAGATCCTACTAAAAACATACTAAAAACAATGCCAAAAAGCGTATAAATTATCCGCTCATCAAGAAGCAAAAGATCAAAAAGTCCTTTTCAAAGGTGATCTTCCTTCTATTTATACTATTAACTAGACCTAAAAAGTCATTAATAATAATTAGAAATTACAAAAATGAAATAATCTAAGCTAAATGTGCAAAAATCCACTTCTGGGCTCATTTGGTGAGTGTTTGGGTTGAGCTTGGCGTCCAACTTAGAGGAGTGGGCATTGAACGCCCACTAGGGGATATCCACCCAGCCTTGATGCTCCCTTGGGGGCGTTGAACGGCAGTCTTGGGCGTTCAACACTAGCTCTGGTCCTCTTGGGGCGTTGAACGCCAGAAAGAGGGTAAATTGGGCGTTCAACACCCAGTTTGGGCAATCATTTCCAAATAAAGGTATAGACTATTATATATTACTTTCTGAAAGTTAGCTTTCTAATGCCATTGAGAGTGTGTCAATTGGACCTCGGTAGCTCCAGAAATGCTCGTTCGAATGCACGGAAGTTAGGATCTGATAGCGTCTACTACCCTTTCTGTGCCTCTGAATCAGACTTTGCCAAAACTTGCCAAATTCTCCCAAAATCACCTCAAATCATAGAAAAATCACAAAAACTCAAAGTAGCATCCAAAAAGTAATTTTTATACTAAAACCTACTAAAATATAATAAAACTTAATAGAATATACTGAAAACACTGAGAAAATAGTGCCAAAAAGTATATAAAATATCCACTCATCAGGTAGTCAACTAGAAAGACGTTGTATGTGTGTTATGCAACAAAGGTGTTGAATATGGTCACCACTTTTTCTTGGTTGTAATTTTTCTTGGCAGGTTTAGTGTGCATGGTTGTCATTTGTTGGAAGGCTATGGTCACATCCGGAGACGCTAAAGAAATATTTTCAAAGTTGCACTGAGCTACCAACTAGTAAGGAGGAGCGCAAGAGATGGATGGTATGTTTCTGTGCGATTATTTGGAACATTTGGCTAGAAAGGAATAGAAGAATTTTTCAGAATAAAGGAAAAGGGGTTGAAGAGATTATCCATCAGTCCTTGATGAACTATAAGGAGTGGCTAGGAGCGGATCTTTTTGGTCGTTGATGGCAATGCCGAAGATGACAGGGGGATATCTATGAGTGTTCTTAGCGTTGGTTGCTTGCTTTAACTGTTTTAGTTTGTTTTCTTCTTCTGCTCCACTTGTTGCATTGAGCTCTTTCCTTTCAAAAACTAAATGGAAGAATCTCATTCTCTACTCGATAAGAATATAAATTAGATATTCTCTTAAAGATTTCATTTTAAATCTCTTATATTTAAATTACTCGATATTTTTATTATTAGAGAAACCAATTTTCGAGTGCAATTTTAATTCTCATACTCAATACTCATATTGAACTTTTCTTAAGAGATCACAAACCGTAATCATATTAAGGTCAATTATAAATTGTTCGTAACAAATAAATTTCTAAAACGCTTCCAGTAATAAATCTAACTAAAGCCATAAGCCTCATGACATTTCAATTTCTAAAGTTGTTCAATTCAAAATATATCGTCGAATATTCTTACTAGTTTAAATAAAATCTTTAATAGTCGTATTATCTTACTTTGGGCATGATACATCTTCTCAAGATGTTTAGTAATAAATAGTAGGTAGATATATTTGGAATTGGAACTCATAATTGTCAAAACAATTCATATTACAATAAAATAATATCCAAATACTTAACAAATTCTAACCATTTCATAACCAATTTTATTGGAGGATATTATTTCAATAGGATTATCATTTCAATGATAACCCTTTCAAAAAATAATTTTCAAATTGTAGCCAATATATTATTTTCAAGTATGCCACACAAAAGGTGGATATATTTAAAAATCTAAAATAAGAAAGTAAATTAAGAAATCTATATTTCTTAGAAAATTATTTAGAATTATAAATGAGTATCTTGGTTGTCAAGTTATTACTCATACCTATTCTAAATAAATATGATTAAATTATAACCCATACAATTATAATCCTAAATAATTACCTGGTTGTCAGATAATTATTCAACTGAATTATATTTTATACCCTTAGGTTGTCTAGATTCAAGTATAAAATTAATTCTCCTTATGCATCATCATATGCGTAAATAAATTATATCCGTGAGTACAAATCTCCTAGTTGTCAGGTCGCTCCTTGTAAATAAGAGATAAATTTATTTTTGGCAATCTCCTAACTTTTAGGATTTATCTCCTAACTTTTAGGATTTATCTCCATTGTTAGAGGATTTCTATTAGTACTCATAGATTAAATTTATGCTCCTAAATTGTCTAGATAAAATATATAATTAATTCCCTAGTACATCAAATGTATATACAGATTATTATTTTAGAAATAAAACTCCTAATTGTCAGGACATTCTTTATAATCAAGAATATTAGAAAAATTAATTTGTAAAATTATAGTGTTCAAAATGCATTAATCAAATCAAAATTTGATTTTTAATAAACTAACGTTTAGCTTTAGAAAACTATCAAATCAAATTGAACTTTTATATATACACTTATATATATATAAAACAAACAAAAATTATTTTGTATCTTATTTTTTTTATTATAAAAAAATTAACTATTAATTTATTAAAAAACCATCTCAATAGATATGTTTAAAAAAATTTGAATTAATTCTATTAATTCACAAACTTTAAGAAAATAGGAATAAAAATTTAAACACAAAAAGTTAAAGCTCTGATACCACTTAAAGGATTACCATGTGTTTATAACACGTAACGAAAGAAAAAAATAATCTTAAAGATCTATTTTGTGTTTAAACTTTATTCTAGTAACAGAAATCAGTTTAAATACCTGAATACGCTAGTAAAAATTGCTTTTTCCTTCAATGGTACAAATGCGTTATGCATATCCACACCGAGACAAACATTTGTTGTCAACTCTTTTACTAATGAATATCTGATCTAAATTGAGAAACTTCTTTACAACTCTTTGTATACTATAAAACATTTGTGTGTTTTTCATGTTTTTCCTCTACTTTTTGCATACATATATATAGTATGAGATTTGTTATTGATTTTAAATTTAAATCTTAATTTAAATTTAAATCATATATTATAATTTCAAATTTGAATCCTTCAAATTTTATGAATCATATCAAAACAATTTAAAACAGAATCAGTTAGGATCTCATCCAAACTTAGAATTCAAATTTAGAAATAAAATAACTAATTATTCTCAATTCTCATTTAATTTTCTCAATTATCATGTTATTATTATATTTTTCGCGCTAGCAAAGAATATAATAATATTCAATTTGAATTAATATAATTATTTATTTGATCAAACTAAAATAATAATTAAATAATTCTTTAGCAAAGATTAGAACACTCGTTAGTGTGTGACCTCATAGGTACAATACTAGCGGGTAGTAAATTAGTCATACTAAATTTACTAATCAAGGTTGGCGTCTAGCAACACTTCTTAACGACCCGATAGTATAAATTAATATATTTTACTAAGAACCCAAGAAGAATAAAGTATAACTCCTTTCATCTTTTGGGCTCTTGGTTAACCCTTACAGTATGGTTTAATTATCAAAACTCTAACTTGTTACCATTATTATAATAAACTGTGAATGACTTAAGAAATTCATTTTTTCATTTATTCAATCCCCTTGACTAAGGTTTTATTCATTTCAGTCATTATAATCATAGAGCTCAAACTCTTTAACGAGAATTGACAAATTTCTTATTGACTAATCATTAATTCTACAAGTATTTAACTTATGTCCAATATCCATTCAACTAGCACACTAGGGTATTAGGTGTCTGAAATCAAAGTATAATAAATACATTGTTAATTACTATGACAGTCGGAAGTCAAAGAAAACTCTATTACTATATTCATCTTGAGAATATCCTATTGACAAATATGCGGTAATTATAACTATTAAAAATTTTTAAAGTGAGCCAATTTAATGGGCATATTTCTATATGCATCATCTATATATATAATTTAATAAATGAGACCTATTAATCTTTATTTAATAAAGACCATTATATATATATATATTGATCTCTGGATTATTAATGTCCTTTTTAATAATCTTATAACTAAGAACAATTTAAATTAAATTATAAAAGATTTATCTCTCAATATTATGATCACTATCAGAATCATAAATCTCTAAATTTAATCAAGAACTTTATTATATTAACCCTTTAATATAATAACAATAACAACTTATTTAACACATGATAAATTAAATTGTAGTTATACTACTTATTCTCAACAACTTACACTAGTTTAAATAGTATCTTTCAGACACATGAACATAACAAATACACAAAAATAAATATACACAATTTTTTTATTGTGTTTGATGATAATGAATAAAACACATCTGTATAAAATAAATGTCAATTTTACTTTTACATTATCACCAATACTTCATCACTACCATTAATACCACCATTGCTTTTAAGTTTTTACTATTTCCACCTTCAACATCAATCTAAATTATTTCTAGTAAGAACTCCTTCAATAATCAATTAAACAATTCTTTTTTAAAAAAAAAAAATTTAAATCTAAAAATTAGATATAATTTAAAAAATTTTAAATCGAAGAGAGAAGTGAAAAGGAAAAGACAAAAAATATAGCAGAGATAGAGAGAAGAGTGAGAAGGGGAGATTGACAGTGGAGTAGAGGTAGAGAAAGGAGTAAGGAATGAAGGACAAAGGTAGAGCAGAGACGGAGTGAAAAGTAAGAAGAAAAAGATAAAGAGAGGAAGGTGTAATAGTGACAGCGATGGCAAATTGGCAATGGTGATGGCAAAGAGAATGAAAAATGAAAAAGAGAAAGAAAAATAATAAAGGGAAGAGAGAGAAAAAAAAAAGAAGAAAAAGATGGTGAAATTTGAACAGAGAATTAAAAAAAAAAAGATCAAAATTAAGGNAATTTCATATCTTAGCAAATAAATAGTAAACATGTACTACTATGTATTTGTGTTTATATCTCATCAAAAAAATGTAGCCTTATATGTTGAGAATTGAATTTTTTGCACACAATTTTTTTTTTCACACAATTCATTAACACTTGACTTAAACTTCAGCCATTCGTGGGCATCATGTTGTGTGGTTTAACAAAAGATTATGGTATGCTATTTGGGGAGAAAATTTATTTTAAGATAATGTCTATATAGTTAAAAATAAATAATTTTTTATGGTGATTGTTTTTTTCATGGTCTTTATGTGTATAGTTCTTTGACCTGTGTGTGATGTGATGTTAAGTAAGCCATATTAAATTAAGAAGTTAAAAATTATTTCTGATTGATATAATCACAATTATTATAAGGTATCTAAAAGTAAAGCACTAATGTACAGAAAGCAAATTCTAAATTTTATGTCAACTGTTAAAGATATAATTGTTTATATTTAATATAAATTTTTGAAAAAAGTAGTCTTATGAGTT
>NC_029788.2:41440246-41460523 GCF_000816755.2 Arachis ipaensis | reverse complement strand
GTGTTGAATTTCAAAAAAAATAATATAAAATAAATAAAAAATTATAAAAAATTTAAACAAACTCAAAAGAAACTTTTGTTTGAAAGAATGTATTATAGATTAAGATTCTGAAACCAAATCGATCATATTTGCTTAATTTTTGAGAGAAATAATTTTAATATATGAATTTTCATTCTGCATATAAGATAAACCTTCATAAAATATAATTATATCAGCATCATACATTAGTTACTAAAACATCTACCAAAATTTTTTTTTAGTTTTTTATTTATTTTATTATAAAATTATGCTATATTTTTTTAACAAATAACTAATTACTAATTATTTTTAGTATTTAAATAGCACATGGTTAAACTCTCATTTCAAGAGATGTTTTACATTATATTTAATTAACAAGAAAACACTCTTTTTCAGTTATTAAGTTAGCAAAAAATTGCTTCACCTTTTTTAAACGTATTTATAATAACTTGAATTATCCGACATTCTTAAATTAAATAGAACAACTTTATAATATTTTAAAAGTGAGATACGTTTTACATATAGTTTTTGAAAAATATACCATTAAAAACAAATAGTTCTAACTCGATTGTTGAATTATATATGTTAAAAGCTATATCTATTTTTTTCTCTTTTAAAATACTATAATAAAGACATAATATTCTATAATAAATATTCAGATATACTAAGTAATTCTAAATGATCCTAATTGATGCTAATTATATTCTAACACATAGAATTTTTAGAAGAAATCTTTTGAAAATCCTATAGCAATATCGAAAGAAGGAAATGTCTTTGGTAAAAAAAGTATTTTCAAGATCTTGAAGGACCATAAAACATGCTAAATAAAAGGTTGGGATAACATCCGTTCAACAGTTATTAAAAATGTTAGTTTTGACACAAAATTTAATATATTTGTAGACCGATCTAATTTAATTTGATTGGATCAATTATTTAAAGACTGATTTTTTTAAAAGAATTGATTTTTTTTATTTTGTAACATGGACTACACCTACATCCCACCCAAAAAATAATATAATACAAATTTATACCTCTAAAAAACAACCTAAATTACTACCCACAGTTCACATAAAAATTACTTCATATTTTAATGATCAAACACTACTTCATATTTTAATGAAACACATATCCTCCTGTACAATTTTATCTTTTATATTAATATATGATTTTTTTTTGAAAAAATTTAAAGGAAATGAACAAGAGTTTATAATAAATTCCAAGTAATTTCAAGAATTATAATAATTTGGGGCTTGGTGTATATAAAATATTTGTAGGTTTTTTTAAGTTATTGTAATAATTTGAATTTACACCAAATTTAAAAGAGATGGCTTTACAGAAAATTAATAATGGATAACACTATTGAAGTAGACAAATATTAATTAGTGTAATCAAAGAAGAAAGTTGAAGATCAAATTGAGTATAAGTAGAAAAGTTAGAACGCGATTAGTAGAAGTCATTAACATTGTTAGTAAACAAAGCACTTTCATAGGTGATTTAGTGTTTGTTTGGATTGACGTTTGTCAAACTGGAGTTTGAATGAAAGTGATTTTGTAGAATTGATCTTGGATAGAAGTGATCGAGTTTATGCCAACATAATTTATGTTTAACAATTTTATACTAAAATTGATTTTGATAAAATGAATATTGTTTGGATAATATTAGTTAAAATTATTTTTAGAAAGATAATTAGTTAATTACCAAAAAAATATAATATTAAATTATAATGTTATTTTTTAAAATATATCTAATCCTTTTTTATACTTCTTTTAGTATTTTTTTATATAGTATTTTTTATAGTATTTTATTTTAATATGTTATAATTTTTTATTATTATAATAAAAATTAGGACAATTTACTAAAATAAATAATTTAGTTTCCAATTTTACTAGAATACACATTTTGCAAAATGGATACCAAAATGCATTTTTTTCATAAACTATGTAAAACGCGACAGGGGATTCACGGTTTACAAATTAATGTAAACTGCTATAGGTCTCGCGGATTACGTTTGAAGCCAAACTGCACATAATCCGCGGTAAACCGCAACCCTTTTAGCTTTTGTATCTCCATTTTTTGCTCTGCATCACCATGCATCATTATACCACTACATTAGTCCCACTACATTGTTTGATTCTCCCATCATGCTCCCTAATTTTCAGATTATTCCGCTATTTTTTGGGGCTGTGATATTGTGTTTATTTATTTAGTTTTCTTTTCATTTTTTTTAGACTATACCTTCTCTAACTATTGGCTCATTTCATTGGCTAAGTTCTCTGTTAGTTGATCAAGGGAATCTCAATTATGCTCCTGACTCTTACTTCAAGTTTAAGAATAATTTATTTTTATATAATATCAAATATGAAATAAATTACGATCTTAAAATAATTAATTGCATTTATATAGACCAACCATTAAAAAATAATACTAGTAAGTTAATCTATTATTCACCATAATTCTTTTAATTTAGGTGGTACATACTCAGTACTAAATAAAAAAATTTAACAAATATACTTTTTCAATCCTAAATTTTAGAAAATTTTAGAACTAAATTGACTATAAATTCAACAAATATATTTCATGTTTGATATTATATAAAAATAAATTGTTAACTTAATAAAAAAAATTAAATAACTAAAAACATACATTTAATAAAAATATAATTTGATATTTTAAATATTAAAAAATATATTTTAAAAATAGACCAAGTGAACATATTTTTATTATTTTCAATATTTAAAAATAAGGTATCTTTTAAAAAAAATTTATTTTTAAAAAATAAAAATAAAAATACTAAAAACAAAATCTAAACCAGTTCTTAACAATCCCCTTCTCTTTTTTTTTTAAACATCCAAGCTTATTATTGTTTAAGTAGGAAGATTCAATATGATCATTCCTTATCCATCATAATATTCTAATGGAAATTATCTTGCTTGCGACAACAGAAAAATGACCGCTGCTCTATTTTGTAGACGTCTCATTTCGCCGGTATCAATGGATAAATATAAAAAGATGATTTCAATCTCCAATTCGCAGGCACCATGATTGAAATGATGTGCGATTCCATTTTGTATTTAAAAAAATAATCATTTTATTTTATTTATAAAGAAAAAAAAAAGCAAAAACCACACCTTGGTCGTCAAGCGTCAAGGGGCTTTCCAAATGAGATGTCAAACATGGGTGAATCACTGAAGCTGGTAAAAACTACGCTAAAGTTGAAGGTCCAGGTTAAAAAAATGTTCAACTGGAAGAAAAAATACATATACACAGAAATCGCGAGACCCCTATCGCGATTTCTAGCCATTTTGCATATCAACATAAACTGCAGTAGGAGTGTAGCGGTTTATGGACGTTTGCAATTCACACACGAACCGCGACACCCCTACTACGGATTATGAGTAGTATGGCTTCGAACATAATCCGCGAAATCCTGTACTGATTTACGTTCATTTGTAAATCGTGGGTCCCTGTCGCGGTTTACATAGTTTATGGAAAAAAATGCATTTTGGTATCCATTTTGTAAAATGTGTATTCTGGTAAAATTAGAAGCCAAATTATTTATTTTGGTAAATTATCCTAAAAATTAATATTTATTTATGAAATTAAAAATAACATATAAAAATTGCCAACAATGATAAAAAAAATTATGAAAAAATTTATTAAAACCAATAATGACCAGCAAAAAACCTAAACGCACGTGAAGTGAACGCAAAAAGTCAAAAACTACAATTTCTTGCTTCAAGTGAATGCGCTCTTAGGATACAAAATTACGTCTACCTTCAGAGAAAAAAGTTGTCAAACATCAAAGAATAGCGTTTAAAGAACTTAAACGCACTTTTATCCTTTTCAACATGTTTGCCAAACACACCCTTAATAGTAATAGTGTATCAAAAACCATAGTGTCTTGTTTGAGCAGAATGAGTACATCGAAATTCCTAAAAAGTTATATACCAACATAATCTACAAAATACTAATCTGATTAATAAAGAAAAGGATAGCAAGATTGATCAGCTTCCAGTTTCGTCGCGACATCGGACTTCCAGTATTGTGACTAACTCAATTGAGATGACCTCGAACACCCCAACACCTCCGGACTTGAATTTGCACAGACTATCAAAGTCTGCCCAACCTCCGAAAATGACCCCGAAGTTACCATCTCGTCTGCCACTAAATTTGGTATAGGTGGCTTCCACCTTAATGTGGTCGTGTGCAAGAATGAATGTGTGCTTCTCACCGGTAAAGTTACAGATTAAATAACAGCTAGTGACTATACTAATTAATGAAATGAAATATGCATAGAAATGAGAACTCTCTAACATATCATTTATAGATTTTTATTTTCAGAAATAACGACTGAATTAGAACTGAATCATAACCCCTCAATCATAACAGAGGAAATGTATCTCATTATCAACCCATTGACCACACTCATTAGAATTACACAGACATCAGTATCTTATGAAGCAATTATTATATAAGACAATAATCACATTAACATTAATTAACAATTACTTTTTTATTGAAAATCATCTAGTTGCACAATCAAAATAAACTAATACAGAAATAGACAATAGCTTATGAATTTATCATGATACTCAAATTGATGCAATTGAAATCAAGATTGAATTTTTGGTTAGGAGTTATCTCATTGTCTAATTGTTAAAATTACTTTTATCTTCCGACCATGATGAAGACAATTGCTTGTTCATATCAATGATATAATAGTATATACACCAAGAGAAAAATATAACACTCCAAAGCAAATCTTTAAATGAATATTAACAAGTAATAACCACACCAATAATGTTATGATCTTTTTGTAGTTAGCTAAATAGAGAAAAAAAAAAGAAAACTTATGCTTTAAAACATGCAAAGAATTTGGCTGGTGTACAACCACTACTACGAAACTTTGCAGCTGTTTCCTCTAACTCGATAAACTCTTCCCTCTTTTGAGCTTCAACCATTGTCCTTTTCTCTTCTGCTGACCTATGAATATCAGCTATCTTATTCTTCATCTTTTCTGCATATTCTGCTTTCTTTCTTTTCAAGTTTTCCTGTTTAAATAATTTTTTTAGTAATGTCATGTGTTAGTTGAACACATGCAAGTCCTTAGTGAAATTTAAAAAAGCATTCTCTTTGCAAATGATAATCTATTATAGTTAGAAAAGTTGATGACCTCAATTATCTTGAGTTGTGCCTCCACTGAGGCTTTCTTTTTATTCTCCCACAATCCAACGGCTGAGAGCTTCTTGTATGCCCTGTTTGGTCATTTCACTTTCATCAAGCTCAGTACTCAATAATAGAGAATGGAGTTGAAAATTCGTCTCAATCAAATTTACATAGGTAGGTTCAGGGGCGGAGCTAGGCTAACTATTTAGGGGGGCGGTGTTATATTTTATATTACTATTTCTATTGATAAAATTAAAAAAAAAATAAATATATAATCTCAATCAAAATAAGACAATAATATATAAAAATTACTACTTACAGTTTTGTATCATGAAAAGGCTATTCGACGTTTTTTTCTATTTTCAAAATCATCTATAATTGAATTTGTGTCAAAAATAGCTGCTAATTCTTTTTCTATATAGATGACCAAATTGTCTGCAAGAAATTCATCAGCCATCTTACTTCGGAGTCTTGTCTTAACAATTTTCATTGCTGAAAAAGCTCTTTCTGTTGTTGCTGTAGACACTGGTAGAGTCAAAACAAGACGTATTAATCTATCAACCATGTGATAAGTTCTTGATTTTCCTGTTTCTTGCAACTTGTTGCACAATTCAGAAAGTGTACCAATGCCTTTCAAATGATTTGGTATATCATGTTGATAATGTTGCAACTGAGATTTCAAAATATTTAGCTCATTAGAAGTGCTGATTTGGCCCAACTTTAATATAAGCCCGACGGATTTCATCTCTTTTATTTGGAGGAAACTTCCAAATCATTGGTCGCATTCCAGGATCTCTTTCCAAATGAAAAACATCCAGTTGATTTGGAAGAAGTCGTGGACGCTTTGAGCTATTCAATGAAGAACTTGAAGTAATGAAATTTGATGACCCCTCAAGTATTGGAGTAGTAATAGTAGAAGCATCTTCATTCTCTTGATCTTTTCTTTTAAAAAATGTATCAATGGTCAAACTTTTTTTTGTTTTTTGAATAAAAGCTAAAATTTTGGGGGGGGGGCCATTGCCCCCCTTTGTTTATACCTACCTGCGCCCCTGGGTAGGTTTGTAAGTGAAGCATATATATATATACTACCTTCAACTAAGGGTCCATTTCAACACTTCAAAGTGATGCAAATAACAATAAAAAGGCTTTCAAGACCGTAAAACTTCAACAGAGAATCTCATTGCTTTCTTCCAAAATGTATATGAGGATATCAAGTTTTTAAAGCCATTCTTGATGGCAAAATTAAAGGCAGTGTAATTACCAATGGAACCAAATAATTTCAAATCACCGAAGAGATCAGACTATAATTTTGAGCTACTTGAATATTTAAGAAATTAGATTCTAAACTTTAAAATAAGCACAAAAAAACAAAGAAACATGAGTGATAGAAAATAGGAATTAAAAAAACCCTAAATTAAGGGAAAATGTGAAAATATGTAAAAAGACATAATATGCACTGATGGATGGACTTGGCCATGCCGGACTTGAATACGAGAATATGGAGGCGGCGCTCGAGGAATTTCTCGACAGTGAGAGAGATAGGATGTAATCGAGCTTGTTCTGCGTCTCGTCGAGGAGGTCGTAATGGAACATCCTCAGAGGCTTGGCCGGTGCTACCAGATCTGGAAAGGCGATGAACTGCGGTGGCGACGGCAACGACGACCGCGAGGCGAGCTTTCTCTCCTCCCTGAATCTCTCTATTTTACTCTTCTCTCAGATCTCCTCAGCCAGCGGCACTGAGTCCACGCCCAAACTGTTCTCTAAGTGCTTCACATCCGCCGGAGCAAAAGCTGAACAAGCGGCAGAACTTGCCGGGGAAGCGATGACACCGTGTGGATTTGACGCGCTATAGTGAGAGGGAGCTGACCTTGCACTTCAGAGCTCCGGCACGGTGGCACATTGATGTAGGCTCAGATGCGAGTGAGTCGGTGGTGGTGGAAGGAGTTGGAGATGCGGCATCGCAGTGTTTCTCCTCCATTAGAATCAAAAAATTCTGATTAGGGTTTTGGAGTTCAATCACTCGATCTCCTCCACCGTGGTGCACGTCTCCTTCTTTGGGTTTCAAACGAAGCTTGCCAGTGACCCCAACCCAACTTAACCCTACCTGTTAATGGATTTTGGCTTTTTCTTTGTAATAAGAAATTCTAAACCTTTACCAAATTCCTCCCAACCGTTACTCTGCTTTATTTGTGAACCAACTCATGTATTTTTTATTATTTGAGTTTATAACCTGGTCCTTCAAGGTCTAAATTATTCTTTCCTCACTGAAAAAAGCTCCTCGAAAAAATTAAATCTCACATATGTGAATTATCCGCATATCCTATTAGATTCTCTTCATTCATAGATAGATGAGTACAAAGAAGGGACTCGGATAAAAAATGGGGCATGGATTTGATGCACATGCTATATTTGACTCACCAGTACGCACAAGATATGTTTGGGACACTGTCACATTAGGGGAATAAATCCTCTCAATTTTTTTTTAATTATTTGGTAAAGTGTGATATCTCACCTTATATTTTTTAAGTGAGACAAAAAAAATATGTGGAAGAAGATAGTGTATGATGAGAGATCATACTTTAACAAATAATTGAAGAAAAAATTGAGAAGATCTACTCCCGTCGCAGTGTCACACTAGTACTCCGATTGATTCTTATAGGAAAATTTCTCTTTTATTGGATCTATTTGGTAAAATTTTTTTGAGAAAGAGTCATATTATAATTTTCTTAATCTACACCTTTAGTTTTACTAACTAAAAAAATCAATTAAATACTCAAGTGATGCAAAGGCTGTAATCTATATAAAATAGATTCACCCAAAACTTTCTTCTTGTTATAACTAGCTAGAAGATGCTTGAGGAACATAATGCTCTGATTGGAAGAGCAAGCACCAGAATAGAAGAACTAGAATGCGACAAGATATACGGGGAGCAAAATAAAATCATCAGTACTGCGGTGACAAAGGCCGATGGGAAGAGCATTCCAAGCTCTATCATGATTGGAGGTCAGCGCAGGTGGTAGAAAGGGGTGCTATGATCCAACAGCAATGAACGATGCACTACAAAATAAACGTTGAATACCGTCGGATTTAGCGTCGCGGAGTAGTGGTAGAATTACCATCGGAGTTACCAGTGGTAACCACATCAAATTCGTAAGGTTTTTTAATTACCGGTGGATTATAGTTTACGATTGTAAATCTGCCGTTAATGTTTGGAGGAAAAATAAATTAAATTAGCGTGTCCTTTACCATCTACTGTACCATTAGATTAATCTAACGGTAACGCAATTTAGTGAAACAATGCGTTTTGGTAACCTAGAATGGTTTACCGTCCGACGTTAAAGGTGGCGTAAATTTAAATCACGAACCCTTTCCCCCTCATTTGAACCCTCACCATCATCCCTCTCTCTCTTGCGTTTAGACCACCGCCATCGCCACCCCCTCTCCATCGCCGTCAACCCCCACCGCCAACGGCTCCTTCTTCTCCTTCTTCCCCTACCTTTCAGCACCGCCACAGTCCATTCCTCCTTCTCCTTTCACTCTTTTGCAGCTCCCTGCTCCGGCGGCTCACGACCGCCACCTCTAGCACCGGCTACAACCCGGTGTCGTCACCTTCCTCCCTCTTTTTTCGTTGCTTTCTGCACCCTACATTCAAGGTTCAATGTTTGAACTTTTTTTTTCAAATCCTGTTAGTTAGTTTTAGTTCATTAGATTAGTTTAATTAGTGTAGTTATTTTAATTTTTTATTTTAGTGGATTTAGGTAGTTAGGATAGTTTAGTTTAGATTTATAGGTTCTAAATTATCGCTGAAAGCGTCTGGAACTATTCTGAGTTTGTTGATTTAATTAATGGATAAATTGCTCCTGAGTTTATTTAGTTAATTGTTTGATTGTGCTCATTCATTGTGTTAGCTTCTATTTTGTTGTTTTTTCTATTTTGAATTAATTAAACTTTTTGGTTAGTTGTTTTTTAATTGACCGACATTTTTTTATTTTGAATGTTGGAGGTTTCTTACCTAATATTGCAAGTTTGATACACTTTACCCTATGGAATTTGATTTGTTTAATTTAGTTTAGATTTTATTAGAATTTCAATTTTAATTTTCAATCAGTTTAGAAGTTTTTTTAGTTTAGTTTTTTAAAATTAGTGGATTTAGAGGTTCATTAAGTTAAGTTAAATTCAATACATTAGGTTTTGCTGAGAAAAACACTACTGATTGTTTGATAATTTGATATTTGCGGACATGTCGACAGGCAAAAGTGTTGTGGATCAGGTTGTTGGTCGTGGTCGTAGTCGTGGACGGGGTAGAGGGAGGATTTCTTCCAGTACCCCCAGACTTATGGATCCTCTCCCTCTACTCTGACCACACCGATGATGCCACAGGTTACGAGTTTAATGGACCAGCCGTTCATCATGGTCCCTAACCCGAACTACGTGCCTGCATCTACGGCGATGCTGCCACCTCCTACCGGTCAGCAGCCCGCATCCACGGTAACGCCGCCTCCAGAAATGGATGCCACAACACCGGAGTCCAGCCACAGAAGTAAGGCAATAGCTGATGCCCCTCCACCACCTCCTATAGTACAGTTGCGCATTTGGCCTGACAGCAGCACGACGTTAGTATCACATTTAGTCTCATGTATTTCCTGTTTATGACTGCTTGGTTATTGTTTCAAGTTTCAATGATCATGATTCCTGTTTAGTGGATTTAGGTTGATTTGGTTATTGTTTTAAGTTTCAAAGATTATGATTCCTATTTAGTGAATTTAGGTTGATTTGGTTATTTTTTAAAGTACCAATGATCATGATTTCTGTTTAGTAGATTTAGGTTGATTTGGTTATTGTTTTCAGTTCCAATGATCATGATTTCTGTTTAGTAGATTTAGGTTGATTTTGTTATTATTTTAAGTTCCAATGATTACGATTTTTGTTTAGTTGATTTAGGTTGATTTGGTTATTGTTTTAAGTTTTAGATTATGATTTATGTTTAGTGAATATAGGTTGATTTGGTTATTGTTTTAAGTTCCAATCATCATGATTATTGTTTAGTTGATTTAGGCTGATTTGGTTATTGTAACGACCCAACTTCTAGCACGTTATGATTGTACCAAAAGTAAGATGTTACTAATCTAATTCCTTTATTATCTACTTAATATTAAGTCATTACGTGTTAACATGTTTCCAATTTTAGAAAAATACCAATAATTTTGTTTTTATTTACTAAAATCAATTATCAAAGATCTCCAAGCAATAATAGTCACATAAATATTAATAATGAATAATGTTATACAAGTGAAATCAAATGAAACTCAAATACAACACATATCCCTCTGTATAAAATAAAATCTTAAGCAATAAGAGCAAGGGAACTCTGTGAAAACAACTTAACTCATAAACATTTTTCTCTATTTGTCTGCGGTTCCATATTGAGCCTTCAAACCTGTGTCACTGAAAGAGTGAAAATTTTAGGGTGAGAACAAACTACTCTTTCGCAGTAGAGAATGAGAATGCCGTAAAAGTAATGAAATAAAATGAAAATAATTAACTTACTCAAGAAAACTATTTTTATCAAACCTTTGAAAATGCTTTAGTGTTACTTTGGATAATTAATCACTTTCTTTAAATTCCTAATACATACGAACCCAAACCACATCAATTTTTTAAAAAAAAAAACACACAAGCAATTCATACATAAATCAAAGAATGAGAAATCACAGATCACAAAATACAAAAATACAAGGCACACCCAAACAATTCATATAAATGCATATGATAAATGTCTGTCCTAAGCAGGTCATGAACTCATGTGTCAGTTGACTACCGGTACCCGACATTATCTAGGAACAAGTCCCAGATATGATTTTCCATTGCATCAGTTGAGTTGAATATGCTCACCACTAGAAAATAGTTCCCGTTGAATTAGTTGCATACCAGTCTTATGGCCGATTATGCTTACTCCCAGAATATAATTCTCAGTTGTTGGCGTCCCTACTCACATTTCCATTTTACTTTTTGAAAACCTTTTTTAGATCTTTCCTCTGTTCCTTTTTCTTTAACTGTTCTTTTCAATTTTTCCTTTACTGTAAACCTATTTTTTAATCTTTTCCTTAACCAAGCACCTTAAACATTTATTTTCAAGCTTCCAAATATCAAATTCGTAAATTATGCATCCAAAGCACATTTCATACAATTCAATTTAATTTAACTTTTTACATTTTTATAAAAATTTGGACACAACCTTCCTTAAAAATAGGACTTAACCACCCATACAGGTTCCTTCTATCTCAAAAATTCACCAGTCTTTTTCCAACAAATATCGAAACAACATTATTCTTGATAATCAATCTATCTTAATTCAGTTTAATAACCAATGTAATATTGTCAACATAACCAGGATTTACAGCAAACATTCATTCTATCAATTTGACAACCACTACAATATCATCACACAATCAATTCAACATAACTAGCAAGAATCAGAATTTTCAACATTGCCAAATAATTCGAGAATCAATCAAATTGCAGCCACAATCAAACAAAGATATTAAGACTCAATAAAATAATTAAAACATTCGAACGTCATCACAAAAATATCCAAACAACCACAACTTACAACCTCAAACTCAATTCTATCAATTAATCACACAAGACATTTATAAATTATTTGCAGTTACTCATTAGACTTTAATGGCATTCAAAAATTAAAACGGTTAATTTTAAGAATAAATCCCCTACCTCAAAGTGTCAAAATTACATAATTTAAACGCGAATCTACAGCAGCAGCGGTAGTTTTGGCATCTGCGATCGACAGCAACGGCGCTCTGTCAGATTCTAGAACCCGTTCCTTTTCCTTGGTAGCAACCACGGTGGTTCTGGGAAGCTTTAGTGATGGTAGGAGACCTGAGCAGCAACCAAACGGCAACAGTAACGAAACATAATGGAGCCAAAGCGGTGACGACAATAGCTCCAGCATCAAAGAACAAATGGATTCATCTCCAATGATGGCGCCATCGGCGAACACCAGAAGTGGCGACGCTGGGTTAAAGCGGCAGAGGAATAACTCTCTCTCTCTCTCTCTCTCTCTCTCTCTCTCTCCGGGCTCCTCATTTGTCTCTCCCTCTGGTCTTCCTCCACTGCGACGGCCACGCTACCCGCCACGGTGGTGCTACCTATGACGAGCCCTAGAAATGACAGCGGCGGATTGGTGGCGATAGAAGCATGACGGAGACGAGGCGTCATCTCTCTCTTGCGTGACACTTCCTCTGGTTCTCCCTCTCTCGGATGCGGCTCTTCCTTTCTCTCCCTGCAACACGACAGCGACGGCAGCACCAAGCCTCGCGGCATCGTCCCTCCCCCTCTCTTCTTCTTCTCCCTTGCGCTCTCCTTCGTCTCTCTCTCTTGTGCGTATGTTTTGTGTTTGGGGGTAGAAATTAAGGTTAGAAATTAGGAATTAGGAAAAAATTAGGAATTTAGGGTTAGAGTTAGAGATTTTATAAAGGAATAAGGGTAGAATAAGTATTTTGATAAAATTGGAGGGTAGAATAATAGTTTTAAACCAAATATAATCGATTAAAATTATTCTAAGTAATTATTTATCAACTTACAAATTATTTTTTAAATAAGTACTCTAATTTGAAATTAGAGATAAATCAATTTTCTTTTAGTTTATAAAGATGAACTAATTTGTAATTATTTAAATTAAATTAACAAATCCTCACCATTTTTCAATTACCAAAATCTTAATTTCAATTATACCAATATTAAATAATTTTGTTAGAATAAAATTCTCAACAAATATAATAAATCATAAATATCTCATTATTTAATTTCAAAAACTCAGGTTGTTACATTTTACCCACCTTATAAAAATTTTCATTTTCAAAAATTGTTATAATAAAATAAGTTCGAACTTAAATGAAATGAAACAGAGCCTATGAAGAGAAGTATAGGCATTGTCAAAGATAATGTTCGAAAAGATTCAGATAAGCAAAGATATATAGGAATGATAAGGTATGGTTAAAAAATAATCAAATCACATTCTAAGAAGGAAATCCAACATAAAGAATTTCAATGAAAACAATGAAGGAAAAGATGGCACCAGTTCGCGTGGCACGAAGAAAGATTATACTTCAAACTAGAATTAACTCCATAACTTCTAATGCTCCCAATCCCTGAGAGTCGCATCACCTATTACTTCTATTTCGTCTATGATAACCCATTAATGTTCCCATATACATAAATCATTAGTGTTAAGTTGGCCAAACTTAATACCCATGATGTATGCAATGGTAGACTAATAGCATTAATCAACAGACAGTAATGCATATAAACTTAAACTCTTGTAGTCAGAACAAGTCATAAAGTATGATAGACACCCAGAATATGCACTGAAGTATAGTCAATCAATTCCTAAGACTCTATAGGAAGGACTGCTCTGATACCATATTATAACGACCCAACTTCTAGCACGTTATGATCGTACTAAAAGTAAGACGTTACTAATCTAATTTCTTTATTATCTATTTAATATTAGGCCTTTACGTGATAACATGTTTTCAATTTTAGAAAAATACCAATAATTTTGTTTTTATTTACTAAAATCATATATCAAAGATCTCCAAGCAATAATAATCACATAAATATTAACAATAATAAATGTTATACAAGTGAAATCAAATTGAACTCAGATACAACACATATCTTTCTGTATAAAATAAAATCTTAAGCAACAAGAGCGAAGGAACTCCATCAAAACAATTTAACTCAAAAAATTTCTTCTATTTGTCTGCGGCTCCATACTGAGTCTTCAAACCTGTGTCACTGAAAGGGTGAAAAATTTTAGGGTGAGAACAAACCACTCGTTCTCAGTTGAGAATGAGAATACCATAAAAGTAATGAAATAAAATGCAAATAATTAACTTATTCAAGAAAACTATTTTTATCAAATCTTTGAAAATGTTTTTAGTTTTACTTTGGATAATTAATCACTTTCTTTAAATTCCTAACACATACGAACCCAAACCACATCAATTTGATTATATGAGTACACTAACAAACACAAACAAAACACACAATATAAAAAATATACAAGCAATTCATACATAAATCAAAGAATGAGAAATCACAGATCACACATACAATAACACAAGGCACACCCAAATTATTCATACAAATACATATGATGAATGTTTGTCCTAAGCAGGTCATGAGTTCATTTGTCGGTTGACTACTGCAACCCGACATTATCTAGGAACAAGTCTCAGATATAGTTTTTTATTGCATCAGTTGCATACTAGTATTATGGCCGAAGCCACATCAGTTGACTTGAAGATACTCACCCCTAGAAAATAGTTCCCGTTGAATCAGTTGCATATCAGTCTTATGGCCGAAGTCACATCAAGTAACTTTATTATTCTTACTCCCATAACATAATTTGCAGTTGTATGTCCCCACTCACATTTTTATTTTTCTTTTGGTAAATTTTTTTTCAGATCCTTCCTCTGTTCTTTTTTTGTTAACTATTCTTTTCAATTTTTTCTTTTTTGTAACTCTTTTTTTTTTATCTTTTCCTTAACCAAACACCTTAAACATTTATATTCAAGCTTCCAAACATCAAATTCGTAAATCATGCATCCAAAGCACATTTCATACAATTTAATTTAATTAAACCTTTTACATTTTTATAAAAATTTGGACATAATCTTTTCTAAAAATAGTACTTAACCACCTTTACGGGTTCCCTCTATCTCAACAATTCACCAGTCTTTTTTCAACAAATATCGAAACAACGTGATTCTCGATAATCAATCTATCTTAATTCAGTTTAGTAACCAATGTAATATTGTCAACATAACCAGGATTTATAGCAAACATTCATTCCATCAATTTGATAGCCACTACAATGTCATCACACAATCAATTCAACATAACCAGCAAGAATCAGAATTTCCAACATTGCCAAATAATCCAAGAATCAATCAAATTGCAGCCACAATCAAACAAAGATATCAAGACTCAATAAACTAATCAAAACATTAGAACATCATCACAAAAATACCCAAACAACCATAATTTACAACCTCAAACCAAACTCAAATCTATCAATTAATCACACAAGATATTTATAAATTATTTACAGTTACTCACTAGACTTTAATGGCATTCAAAACTTAAAACGGTTCATTTTAAAAATAAATCCCCTACCACAGAGTTTTGAAATTGCATAATTTAAACGCGACAAATCCACTTATTCTGAATCTACAGCAGCAACGGTAGTTTTGGCATCTCTGATCGACAGCAGTGATGCTCTGTCAGATTCTAGCCCCCGTTCCATTTTCTTGGCAGCAACCACGATGGTTCTGGGCAGCTCTAGTGATGGTAGGGGACCTCAGCAGCAGCCAAACAGCAACAATAACAACACGCAATGGAGCCAAAGCAATGACGACAATAGCTCTAGCATCAAGAGAACAACTGGGTTCATCTCCAATGATGGCGGCGGCGGCGAACCCCAGAGGGGGTGACGCTGGGAAGAAGCGGCAGAGCAACAATGCTCTCTCTCTCTCTCTCTCTCTCTCTCGCTCTCTCTCTCTCTAGGCTTCCTCCACTGCGACAGCCACGCTACTGATGAGCGGATAATTTGTACGCTTTTTGGCATTATTTTTAGTATGTTTTTAGTAGGATCTAGTTACTTTTAGGGATGTTTTCATTAGTTTTTATGTAAAATTCACATTTATAGACTTTACTATGAGTTTGTGTGTTTTTTCTATGATTTCAGGTATTTTCTGGCTGAAATTGAGGGACTTGAGCAAAAATCAGATTCAGAGGTTGAAGAAGGACTGCTGATGCTGTTGGATTCTGACCTCCCTGCACTCAAAGTAAATTTTCTGGAGCTACAAAACTCAAAATGGCGCGCTTCCAATTGCGTTGGAAAGTAGACATCCAGGGATTTCCAGCAATGTATAATAGTCCATACTTTAAACGAGTTTAGATGACGTAAAAGGGCGTTGAACACCAGTTCTACGCTGCTGTCTGGAGTTAAACGCCAGAAACAAGTCATAAACCAGAGTTGAACGCCAGAAATACGTTACAACCTGGCGTTCAACTCCAGAAAGAGCCTCTGCATGTGTAATATTCAAGCTCAGCCCAAGCACACACCAAGTGGGCCCCGGAAGTGGATTTATGCATTAATTACTTACTTCTGTAAACCCTAGTAGCTAGTTTATTATAAATAGGACTTTTTACTATTGTATTAGACATCCTGGATTGTTATTTTGATCTATTGATCACGTTTGGGGGCTGGCCACTTGGCCATGCCTACCCTCTATTCACTTATGTATTTTCATACGGTAGAGTTTCTGCACTCCATTGGTGACTCCTATTCCAGCATGATCGGGAACCTCAGATGATTAGCCGTGCCGTGACAGGGCATCTTGGACCATTTTCACAAGAGGAGGGGATGTAGCCACTGACAACGGTGATGCCCTTGCATAAAGTCAGCCATGGAAAGGAGTAAGACTGATTGGATGAAGATAGCAGGAAAGCGGAGGTTCAGAGGAACGATTGCATCTCCACACGCTTATCTGAAATTCTCACCAATGATTTACATAAGTATTTCTATCCCTCTTTTATTAATTAATTTTGAAAACTCCATAACCATTTTATATCCGCCTGACTGATATTTACAAGGTGACCATAGCTTGCTTCATACCAACAATCTCCGTGGGATTCGACCCTTACTCACGTAAGGTATTACTTGGACGACCCAGTGCACTTGCTGGTTAGTTATGCGAAGTTGTGAAGATATGTTTAGACCATGGTTCTGTGCATCCATTTTTGGTGCCATTGCCAGGGAATTAATTTCGAATAATAATTCACAACCTGAGTAACAATTTCGCATACCAAGTTTTTGGCGCCGTTGCCGGGGAATCAATTTCGAATAATAATTCCCAACCTGAGTAACAATTTCGCATACCAAGTTTTTGGCGCCGTTGCCGGGGATTGTTCGAGTTTGGACAACTGACGGTTCATCTTGTTGCTCAGATTAGGTAATTTTCTTTTTGTTTTGTTTTCAAAAAAATTTTCAAAAATCTTTCAAAAATTTTTCTTTTGTTTTCGAAAAAAAAAATATAATAAAAATAATGTTTTCAAAAATAAATTATTCTATGGCTTCAAAACTTTTAAGAATGAATTCTAGTGCTTCATGGTAACATGTTGAATCCTATCTGGCTGTAAAGCCATACCCAAACTCCTTTGGGATTGGTCTTCAACTAATCACCTCAATGGATGTAAATCCATTCTAAAGCTTGACTGGCTATTAAGCCATGTCTAACCTTCAGATTGGAGCTTTAGACTAAAGAGTACAAGATTCCTGGAATTCATATTAAAGATTTTGAAATCCTTATTTTTCTTTTTCAAAATGATTTTTGAAAAAATTAAAAGAAAATACAAAAAAATCATAAAATCATAAAAATAAAAAATATTTCTTGTTTGAGTCTTGAGTCAATTTTTAAGTTTGGTGTCAATTGCATATTCATCTTGCATTTTTCGAAAAATCCATGCATTCATAGTGTTCTTCATGATCTTCAAGCTGTTCTTGGTAAGTCTTCTTGTTTGATCTTGATGTTTTCGTGTTTTGTGTCTTTTCCTAATTTTCATATGCATTTTGGAATTCTTAGTGTCTAAGCATTAAAGAATTCTAAGTTTGGTGTCTTGCATGTTTTCTTTGCATTAAAATTTTTTCAAAAATGTGTTCTTGATGTTCATCATGATCTTCATAGTGTTCTTGGTGTTCATCTTGACATTCATAGCATTCTTGCATGCATCACATGTTTTGATCTAAAATTCTCATGCATTGCATCATTTTTCTTGTTTTTCTCTCTCATCATAAAAATTCAAAAATAAAAAAAAATATCTTTCCCTTTTTCACTCTTAAGATTTCGAAAATTAGATTTGACTTTTTCAAAAAATTTTAAAAATCTAGTTGTTTTTGAGTCAAATCAAATTTTCAATTTAAAAATCTTATCTTTTTCAA
The DNA here is from genome assembly GCF_000816755.2 of Arachis ipaensis. NCBI lineage: Eukaryota > Viridiplantae > Streptophyta > Magnoliopsida > Fabales > Fabaceae > Arachis > Arachis ipaensis. The sequence continues at coordinate 41,442,312 of NC_029788.2, read as the reverse complement.
AAATCTTTTTCAAAAATTAAATCTTTTTTCAATTTTTTTTAGTTATTTTCGAAAATTTCAAAAATATTTTTCAAAAATATTTTTCTTAATTTTACATCATATTTTCGAAAATAATATCATCAATTAATGTTTTGATTCAAAAATTTCAAGTTTGTTACTTACTTGTTAAGAAAGATTCAAACTTTAAGTTCTAGAATCATATTTTATGATTTCTTGTGAATCAAGTCATTAATTGAGATTTTAAAAATTAAATCTTTTTCAAAAACTAATTTCTATCATATCTTTTCAAAAATATCTTCTTATCTTACCTTTTTCAAAAAAAATTGATTGCAAAATATCTCTTCTAACTTCCTAACTTCTTATCTTTTCAAAATTTGTTTCAACTAACTAACTAACTTTTTGTTTGTTTCTTATCTTTTTCAAAACTACCTAACTAACTCTCTCTCTAATTTTCGAAAATATCTTCCTTTTTTTCAAAAATTTCTTTTTAATTAACTAATTGTTTTATTTTTTATTTGAATTTTCGAAAATTACTAACCCTTTTCAAAAACTATTTTCGAAAATCACTAACCTTTTTCAAAAATAATTTTCGAAAGTCCTTCTCCCTCATCTCCTTCTATTCATCTACTAACACTTCTCTTCATCTCACATCTCTGTTCCTATCCTTACCCTTGTGTTTGGATTCTTCGTTTTTCTTCACCCCTATTCCTTTTCTTCTTCCTACTAACAATAAGGAACCTCTTTACTGTGACATAGAGGATTCCTCTTCTTTTCTTTTTCTCTTTCCTTTCTTATGAGCAGGGACAAAGAAAAAGGTATTCTTGTTGAAGCTGATCCAGAACCTGAAAGAACTCTGAAGAAGAAACTAAGAGAAGCTAAATTACAACAATCCAGAGACAACCTTATTGAAAATTTCGAACAAGTAAAGGAGATGGCAGCCGAACCCAACAACAATAATGCAAGGAGAATGCTTGGTTACTTTACTGCATCTAATTCCAATTTACATGGAAGAAGCATCTCCATTCCTACCATTGGAGCAAACAATTTTGAGCTGAAACCTCAGCTAGTTTCTCTGATGCAGCAGAACTGCAAGTTTCATGGACTTCCATCTGAAGATCCTTTTCAGTTCTTAACTGAATTCTTGTAGATCTGTGATACTGTTAAGACTAATAGAGTAGATCCTGAAGTCTACAGGCTCATGCTTTTCCCTTTTGCTGTAAGAGACAGAGCTAGAGTGTGGTTGGACTCTCAACCCAGAGATAGCCTGAACTCTTGGGATAAGCTGGTCACGGCTTTCTTAGCCAAGTTCTTTCCTCCTCAAAAGCTGAGCAAGCTTAGAGTGGATGTTCAAACCTTCAGACAAAAAGAAAGTGAATCCCTCTATAAAGCTTGGGAAAGATACAAGCAGCTGACCAAAAAGTGTCCTTCAGACATGCTTTCAAAATGGACCATCCTGGATATATTCTATGATGGTTTATCTGAGCTATCAAAGATGTAATTGGACACTTCTGCAGGTGGATCCATTCACCTAAAGAAAACGCCTGCAGAAGCTCAAGAACTCATTGACATGGTTGCTAATAACCAGTTCATGTACACTTCTGAGAGGAATCCTGTGAGTAATGGGACGCCTCAGAAGAAGGGAGTTCTTGAAGTTGATACTCCGAATGCCATATTGGCTCAGAATAAAATATTGACTCAGCAAGTCAATATGATTTCTCAGAGTCTGAATGGAATGCAAGTTGCATCCAACAGTACTCAAGAGGCTTCTTATGAAGAAGAAGCTTATGATCCTGAGAACCCTGCAATAGCAGAGGTAAATTACATGGGTGAACCATATGGGAACACCTATAATCCATCATGGAGAAATCATCCAAATCTCTCATGGAATGATCAAAGGCCTCAACAAGGCTTTAATAATGGTGGAAGAAACAGGTTTAACAAAAAAAACCTTTTCCATCATCCACTCAGCAACAGACAGAGAACTCTGAACAAAATACCTCTAATTTAGCAAACTTAGTCTTTGATCTATCCAAGGCCACTGTAAGTTTCATGAATGAAACAAGGTC
>NC_029788.2:41438765-41440183 GCF_000816755.2 Arachis ipaensis | reverse complement strand
CAAAGCCCCCACAGTCAAACTCTAAGTTTGGTGTTGGGAGGCCATAACCAAACTCTAAGTTTGGTGTCAAACCCCCATATCCAAACTCTAAGTTTGGTGTTGGGAGGTCTCAACAGAACTCTGCACATCTGTGAGGCTCCATGAGAGCCCATTGTCAAGCTATTTGACATTAAAGAAGCGCTTGTTGGGAGGCAACCCAATGTTTAATTATCTAATTTTATTTTTGTTTTTCATGTTTTATTAGGTTCATGATCATGTGGAGTCACAAAATAAATATAAAAATTGAAAACGGAATAAAAAAATAGCAGAAGAAAAATCACACCCTGGAGGAAGACCTTACTGGCGTTTAAACGCCAGTAAGAAGCATGTTTTGGGCGTTCAACGCCAGAAATGGGCAGCATCTGGGCGTTTGAACGCCAGAAATGCACCCTGGAGGAGAGCTGGCGCTGAACGCCCAGAACAAGCATGGTTCTGGCGTTCAACACCAGAAATAGGCTACAAATGGGCGTTCAACGCCCAGAACAAGCACCAATCTGGCGTTGAACGCCCAGAGTTGTGTGCAAAGGCATTTGGCATGCCCAATTTGGTGCAAGGTTGTAAATCCTTGAACACCTCAGGATCTGTGGACCCCACAGGATCACCTCAGGATCTGTGGACCTCACAGGATCTCCACCTACCTCCACTCACTTCTTCTCACCCCTCTTTCACACAATCCCATAAACACTCTTCCCCAAAACCCTTCACCAATCACCTCAATCTCTCTTCCCCATCACCTCTTCACCACTCACATCCATCCACTCTTCCCCATAAACCTACCTCATAAACTCCACCTACCTTCAAAATTCAAAACCAATTTCAAACCTAAACCCACCCTAAATGGCCGAACTTACCCCCTCCCTTCCCTATATAAAGCCTTCCATTCTTCCTCATTTTCACACAACACAACCCTCTCTTCTCTTCTTGGCCGAAACACACCTCCCCCCCCTTCTCCATCTTTTCTTCTTCTTCTTCTTCATCTTTTCTTTCTTCTCTTGCTCGAGGGTGAGCAAAATTCTAAGTTTGGTGTGGTAAAAGCATAAGCTTTTTGTTTTTCCATTACCATTGATGGCACCTAAGACCGGAGAATCCTCTAGAAAAGAGAAAGGGAAGACAAAAGCTTCCACCTCCGAGTCATGGGAGATGGAAAGGTTCATCTCCAAAGCCCATCAAGACTACTTCTATGATGTTGTGGCCAAGAAAAAGGTGATCCCCGAGGTCCCTTTCAAACTCAAAAGAAATGAGTATCCGGAGATCCGACATGAAATTCAAAGAAGAGGTTTGGAAGTTCTAACAAACCCCATCCAACAAGTCGGCATCCTAATGGTTCAAGAGTTCTATGCTAATGCATGGATCACTAGGAACCATGATCAAAGTAAGAA
>NC_029788.2:41437990-41438417 GCF_000816755.2 Arachis ipaensis | reverse complement strand
TTGTTTTCTGAATGAATGCTTGAATAGTGCATATGTCTTTTGAAGTTGTTGTTTAAGAATGTTAAATATGTTGGCTCTTGAAAGAATGATGATTAGGAGACATGTTATTTGATAATCTGAAAAGTCATAAAAATGATTCTTGAAGCAAGAAAAAGCAGCAAAGAACAAAGCTTGCAGAAAAAAAAAGAAAAAAAAATATTCAAAAAAAAAGCAAGCAGAAAAAGCCAAAAGCTCTTAAAACCAAAAGGCAAGGGCAAATAAAAAGGATCCCAAGGCTTTGAGCATCAGTGGATAGGAGGGCCTAAAGGAATAAAATCCTGGTCTAAGCGGCTAAACCAATCTGTCCCTAACCATGTGCTTGTGGCGTGTAGGTGTCAATTGAAAACTTGAGACTGAGCGGTTAAAGTCAAGGTCCAAAGCAAAAAAA
>NC_029788.2:41437061-41437746 GCF_000816755.2 Arachis ipaensis | reverse complement strand
TGTTTCATTGATAGTTTGGAATTTATAGTATATTCTCTTCTTTTTATCCTATCTAATTTTCAGTTGCTTGGGGACAAGCAACAATTTAAGTTTGGTGTTGTGATGAGCGGATAATTTGTACGCTATTTGGCATTGTTTTTAGTATATTTTTAGTAGGATCTAGTTACTTTTAGGGATGTTTTCATTAGTTTTTATGTTAAATTCACATTTTTGGACTTTACTATGAGTTTGTGTGTTTTTTCTGTGATTTCAGGTATTTTCTGACTGAAATTGAGGGACTTGAGCAAAAATCAGATTCAGAGGTTGAAGAAGGACTGCTGATGCTGTTGGATTCTGACCTCCCTGCACTCAAAGTAGATTTTCTAGAGCTACAGAACTTAACATGGCGCGCTTCCAATTGCGATGGAAAGTAGACATCCAGGGCTTTCCAGCAATGTATAATAGTCCATACTTTGAACGAGTTTAGATGACGTAAAAGGGCGTTGAACGCCAGTTCTACGCTGCTGTCTGGAGTTAAACGCCAGAAACAAGTCATAAACCAGAGTTGAATGCCAGAAATATGTTACAACCTGGCGCTCAACTCCAGAAAGAGCCTCTACACGTGTAATATTCAAGCTCAGCCCAAGCACACACCAAGTGGGCCCCGGAAGTGGATTTATGCATCAATTACTTACTCATGTAAACC
>NC_029788.2:41434281-41437042 GCF_000816755.2 Arachis ipaensis | reverse complement strand
TTAGTCGTGCCGTGACAGGGCATCTTGGACCATTTTCACAAGAGGAGGGGATGTAGCCACTGACAACGGTGATGCCCTTGCATAAAGTCAGCCATGGAAAGGAGTAAGACTGATTGGATGAAGATAGCAGAAAAGTGGAGGTTCAGAGGAACGATTGCATCTCCACACGCTTATCTGAAATTCTCACCAATGATTTACATAAGTATTTCTATCCCTCTTTTATTAATTAATTTCGAAAACTCCATAACCATTTTATATCCGCCTGACTGATATTTACAAGGTGACCATAGCTTGCTTCATACCAACAATCTCCGTGGGATTCGACCCTTACTCACGTAAGGTATTACTTGGACGACCCAGTGCACTTGCTGGTTAGTTATGCGAAGTTGTGAAGATATGTTTAGACCATGGTTCTGTGCATCCGTTTTTGGTGCCATTGCCAGGGAATCAATTTTGAATAATAATTCACGACCTGAGTAACAATTTCGCATACCAGCTACCCTCGACAGCGGCACTACTTATGGCAAGCCCTAGCAGTGATAATGGCGGATTGGTGGCGGCGGAAGCATGACGGCGACGAGGCGTCATCTCGCTCTCACGCAATGCTTCCTCTGGTTCTCCCTCTCTCGGACACAGCTCTTCCTGTCTCTCCGCGGCGTCACCAAGCCCCGCGGTGCCATCCCTCCCCCTCTATTTTTCTTCTCCCTTGCACTCCCTCCGTCTCCCTCTCGTGTGCGTGTGTTTTTTGATTGGGGAGAATAATTGGGGTTAGAAATTGGGAATTAGGGCAAAAGTAGGAATTTAGTGTTAAGCTTAGGAATTTTATAAAGGAATAAGGGTAGAATAGATATTTTGATAAAATTAGAGGGTAGAATAATAATTTTAAACCAAATATAATCCATTAAAATTATTTTAAGTATTTATTTATCAACTTACAAATTATTTTTTTAAATAAGTACTCTAATTTGAAATTAGAGATAAATCAATTTTCTTTTAGTTTATAAAGATGAACTAATTTGTAATTATTTAAATTAAATTAATAAATTCTCACCATTTTTCAATTACCGAAATCTTAATTTCAATTATACCAAATATCCAATTATAATAAAGGTTATATAAAATTTTAATTTTAAATTCAAAATATCATAAATCATAAATTTTCACTTTCAGTAAAATAAATTTTTTTTAGAATAAAATTCTCAACAAATATAATAAATCACAAATATCTCATTATTTAATTTTTAATTTCTCAGATTGTTACAATTATTATTTTAAGTTCGAATGATCATGATTTGGTTATTTTTTAAGTTTCAATGATTATGATTTCTATTTAGTGGATTTAGGTTGATTTAGTTATTATTCTTATTTGTGGGTTGTTGTTAGGTTTGCGCCGAACAACAAAGCCTGTACTCAGATGATGACCAATATCATAAAGCTGATGTACGACCATCCCTGGCCCAGCTACACGAAGATTTCCGCTAAGACCAGGGAGCGATGGTTTCAAAAATGGGCGCTAATTATTTTTTTTTAAGTTTCAAACCTTTTTAACTTGTTTATATCTTCTATATTGCTTAACTAATTTCAAAGTTTCTTTGTTGTAGTTGCACCTTATATGGGCCCCTATGCATGATCTTACCATCAGAAATATATTTGACCATAGAATGGGTCGACAGCTCTAGCAGATGTTGGATAATGTTCGTCAAGGGCGAGACCAACTGATGTAGTGGCTCCGACTGGACATAAAGAAGGCTCTGTTTGTTCATTGGGAGACCAATGAGGAGTTCCGGCATCAGAATCTCACCAACAGAGCTAACATAGCCTTGGTCAGGTTGTCCAAGTATAATGGCGGCTCAGCAACCTTCCTGAACATATTGTTTCAATGCAACATGTGTAGTCGAAGTCGTTGGATCACGAGGCGACGTTGGCAGAAACGTTCAAATACACCCACATGCTAAAGGAGAACAAAGAGACATTTGCTGATCAGTGGTCTCAGGACCATTATGTGAGTAAACATACATCTAATTATCTCATGCTATAAAATTATTAGAGATTAACTGTATATCTGTCGGCATACTAATCACAATAACTTGTGTTAATTATACATGACTCATACACATAGAGACTAGAGGTCACGAGTCAGCAGCCTCAGCAAGGTGCACTACAAGGTTTTTGTTTATTTGTGGCGGTTTTTTTCTATTTGTGGAGGTTTCAAACCCCCGCAAAAAGGATTGTGGCAGTTTCAAAAACCCCCAAAATTTGAGGTGCCACGAGCTCCTTTGTGGCGGTTTTTCACAACCCCCACAATATCATTTAGTGGCAGTTTTCTATCCCTTTTGTGGGGGTTCTGTGCTAGCATTTTGTGACAGTTCTTGGTTAATATTTGTGGCGGTTCAAAACCCCCACAAAAGAAATTTTCCATTTAAAAAAAATAGCTATTCTGCAGGGTTTTAAACCTCTACAAACCTGTCAATATTATTCTTAAAATATTAATTTGGATGTTAGAATTACATTATTATACTAATCATTTATTATTTAAAAGAAATACTTAAGCAAAACATTAAAAATGTAAAAGAAAATTAAAATATTACATATTTAAACAAAAGAAATACTTTAAAAACAAAATCAATATAGTACATTACCATCATTTTTCAATCACATTAATTACAACAACAAAATATTAAAAATAACATGTATTAAACATATAATAATTAGAGAACACTATATACATAAATATATATCTCAAGTGAACTAGTGTCCAAAC
>NC_029788.2:41426940-41433089 GCF_000816755.2 Arachis ipaensis | reverse complement strand
TTTTAAATTCAAAATATCATAAATTTTATTTAATCACTTTCAGTAAAATAAATTTTTTTTAGAATAAAATTCTCAACAAATATAATAAATCACAAATATCTCATTATTTAATTTTCAAAAACTCAGATTGTTACAATTATTATTTTAAGTTCGAATGATCATGATTTGGTTATTTTTTAAGTTTCAATGATTATGATTTCTATTTAGTGGATTTAGGTTGATTTAGTTATTATTCTTATTTGTGGGTTGTTGTTAGGTTTGCGCCGAACAACAAAGCCTGTACTCAGATGATGACCAATATCATAAAGCTGATGTACGACCATCCCTGGCCCAGCTACACGAAGATTTCCGCTAAGACCAGGGAGCGATGGTTTCAAAAATGGGCGCTAATTATTTTTTTTTAAGTTTCAAACCTTTTTAACTTGTTTATATCTTCTATATTGCTTAACTAATTTCAAAGTTTCTTTGTTGTAGTTGCACCTTATATGGGCCCCTATGCATGATCTTACCATCAGAAATATATTTGACCATAGAATGGGTCGACAGCTCTAGCAGATGTTGGATAATGTTCGTCAAGGGCGAGACCAACTGATGTAGTGGCTCCGACTGGACATAAAGAAGGCTCTGTTTGTTCATTGGGAGACCAATGAGGAGTTCCGGCATCAGAATCTCACCAACAGAGCTAACATAGCCTTGGTCAGGTTGTCCAAGTATAATGGCGGCTCAGCAACCTTCCTGAACATATTGTTTCAATGCAACATGTGTAGTCGAAGTCGTTGGATCACGAGGCGACGTTGGCAGAAACGTTCAAATACACCCACATGCTAAAGGAGAACAAAGAGACATTTGCTGATCAGTGGTCTCAGGACCATTATGTGAGTAAACATACATCTAATTATCTCATGCTATAAAATTATTAGAGATTAACTGTATATCTGTCGGCATACTAATCACAATAACTTGTGTTAATTATACATGACTCATACACATAGAGACTAGAGGTCACGAGTCAGCAGCCTCAGCAAGGTGCACTACAAGGTTTTTGTTTATTTGTGGCGGTTTTTTTCTATTTGTGGAGGTTTCAAACCCCCGCAAAAAGGATTGTGGCAGTTTCAAAAACCCCCAAAATTTGAGGTGCCACGAGCTCCTTTGTGGCGGTTTTTCACAACCCCCACAATATCATTTAGTGGCAGTTTTCTATCCCTTTTGTGGGGGTTCTGTGCTAGCATTTTGTGACAGTTCTTGGTTAATATTTGTGGCGGTTCAAAACCCCCACAAAAGAAATTTTCCATTTAAAAAAAATAGCTATTCTGCAGGGTTTTAAACCTCTACAAACCTGTCAATATTATTCTTAAAATATTAATTTGGATGTTAGAATTACATTATTATACTAATCATTTATTATTTAAAAGAAATACTTAAGCAAAACATTAAAAATGTAAAAGAAAATTAAAATATTACATATTTAAACAAAAGAAATACTTTAAAAACAAAATCAATATAGTACATTACCATCATTTTCCAATCACATTAATTACAACAACAAAATATTAAAAATAACATGTATTAAACATATAATAATTAGAGAACATTATGTACATAAATATATATCTCAAGTGAACTAGTGTCCAAACCAGCACTAACCATTTCTTCTATTCTTTTTTGAATCTGCAGATTACATATTTTCTATTTCAGCTACTAAAAAGCAATAAAGAAACAAATACAAAAGGCTAAAAATAATTAACATTAAAATTAAAAAGAGTACAAGTATAAACCTCAGAGATGCATGTTGTTTGAACTCATTTTCAAGGGCTTTAGATCACAAATCAGTTGCATTTACATGTGACTAGTGCTGAAATAGATGTAGAAGGATTATGCATTAGCATTTGACTTATCATTAAAAGGCAAATAGATGAAATTATTTATATGTTGAAAAATGCATGATAATAAACATTGTGTAAGTGACACATTAACATGTGACTAGTGCAAACTAATTAGCATGCTCTGTTCAAATCAAGATATATAAATGCAGCTTTTTGCATTGTACTGGGGAAAAATTTCCCTGGTCGAAATGCAGACAAGGCTCACACTTGACTATTTTTCAACATAAATCATTTTAAACACTCAATTACGGTAAGAGACTTTGTGGAAACTCTCTCATCACATCACATTATCACAATAATCAAAACGTTCAACTTTAATAATTATGTTCCGACCTTTATGTGCATACAAAACAAAGACCAATGAAATAATAGAGTAATCAATCAATACTTCCCTTTCTATTTTATGAATTATCGGTCATAAGTAATCAAGCTGAGTAAAGACACCATAGGTTTTCACTCTGACTAAACAATGCTAGATATGGAACTTACTCCTTTTAGAAATTACATCCATATTATACTCCATAGTAAGTAATAACAACAACTATAGGAATAAGTCACCATCAGTGGTTAAAATTAATGTGAATGTGTCCAAACCAATCAACTACAAGCACACTGCAACAAACTATACTACCGAATTGATCATGAAAGTAGAAACATTGTCATTGATGGGATCAATACGAGTCGTGTCAAATCAAACCGAACCTAAGATAGGCAGAAAAGCCCCAATAGATTGAAATACAGAGAATTATAAGTTGTCCTTGATCCTTACACTTGATTGATTCAGCTATGGTGCCGTTTAACTATTTATCGAGCAATTAACTATCAGCAGAGTTTTTTATTCAAGAGAGAAAAAGGTGCAAATTATCTTGAAGAAGACAAAGAAAGGGACAGCAGAGACGGAATAAGCCTCGGATATCTCTGGTTGCTCTTCCGCTTCAACCTTCACACCAATAATCAAGCAAAACCAAGCACACAGTAAAGTAATTGAAATGAAAATGGAGGAAGTGGAGAAGAAAAAAAGTAAAAAAGCGAACCCTTAAGAAGTGGGCGTGAGGGAAGTCAGTGGATAAGTAACAGACTCCTAGCTGTACATGAATTGAAGGAACTATTATAGTATTAAAGAAGAAGAAAATGGTAACTATGATGCTAATTGGAAAGTACCTTTATCATCAAAGAATGGTTTTTGATTGTGCTTGTGCTTCCACCAAAGAACAAGGCCAAAATCGAGAACTATGAGGCAGAGACATCCATTATTTATGTCAGCATAAAAATAATGACACAATTTCACAATTAATTCGAAAAAAGATGAAACTCTTGAGAGATCTTATTCTTACCTTCAGTGCCATTTAAGTTCATGGACATTGACTCATGCCACGGCAGTTTGGTTCTTTTCCAATTGCACAAACAAGGGGATTTCCAACAATGCTGAAAAAAGATTAACAAGAAAAATAAGAACATTCTCTTGTTTTAGTACTGAATTTTTGGTTTCTTGAAGCCTATTTATCAATTGCAAATTAGCTTAAAGTTTTTCATTTTGCTATTCTAATATCCTTGAAAAAAGTAATATGTTTGTTACCTTAAACACAGATCCAAAACCACCTTCTCCAAGCTTATTTTTGTCTAAAAAGTTATCCGTGCAAAAAGCTATAACTGATAGGTCATACAATAGAAGCTCTGGATCCTCCTCTTGTTCTTCCTTGATATGATCCATTAATTCTGTATTGGTCTCTAAATTATCTTAAGACAAGTTAACAATTACTCTCCATTATAATGATAATAATTCAATAAGTTACTGCACAAGAAAAAAAGAAAAGAGAATTCTTTACCTTTCAGAGTGGCCTTTTTTCGTCCATTCCATATCAAACATGAAACGAAGAGCAGGCCACATAATACGCCAATTGTGACCCAAACTGCAATTCATATCTTGCCCTTGCCTCCATTTTTTGTATCTTGAATTGTTTAATGTCACAGTACAAAACACAATGATAAACCATGTGATATAATTCAGAATTAGAGAAAGATTAAGAGTAGTTTAAGGCCAAGTAAATGTATTACATACCTAACTCTGAAGCAGGAATTCTAATATAAAGATCTTGGCCTGCATCTGGTAGAATCCTCAAGTCATTAGAACATAAGAAGCAGAATTTGTGTATAACTTTGCCAAAACTATATCATCAAATGATCACAAAAACTAGTATCTTTGAAAAAATTTGAAGAATTGAAGAAAGCAAAGAACAAGAAAAAATTAGGAACAAATCCTCATTGTAATAACTCGACACGACATGAAAATCAGTTCACGAGATCTGATAGCTTTGAACATATCTTTAATCGAAGTTTACAGAGACTCACTAGCTCGCCTTCTTGATCTCCTCAGCTAGCACTACCGAATTCGCGCCCAAACCACACCATCGAATCCATGCCGAAACCGCACTCTGAGTGCTCCAAGCCGCCGGAGGAAAAGCAGAACCAGCGGCACAACCTGTGGTGGAAGACAACGTAGAAGCGGAAAATTTAAACCATTACCTCAAAAATTTGAATCAAATCGTCACTGAGAGGTCAACGAAAATTCAGAGGCTCCACGATCTCCATTCATAACTCCAGCGTCAACGCTTTGACGGAGGATCGGAGACGACGGTGGCAAGGAGATGAATGGCCGTGGCAAGGAAATGAATGGCGGCAGTGACATCGAGATTTTAGGGTTTCACAGAGGTCCCTCTCCTCTCTCTCTCTATTTCTCACTCGAAGGTGGGAGTTATTGTTAATGATTTAGGGAGGTTTTAAAAATAGTCACTATTAAAATATATTATGGAGGTTTATAATAACCCCCACTAAAATATAATTATAGTGGTAGAGAGGACGCCGCCGATGGATATGCAGCTGCAGCCGTTGATTCCGATGTGGTTTGGCGCGAGACCGCCTCAACGCCGTACAAGACCTGCGTATATGGGATCAGGTCTTTCTTCGCTAGCAATTTCCGCACATCCACGTTGAGGCTGTCGTTAGGCTCCGCTATTAGTCGAGCTATCGAGCCCGAGGAAGATGTGGATTTGAGACTTCAAGTGCAGGAGCTCCAACGCAGCCGAAGGTAATTGTAACACCCCGTTACCCTAAGCCTTACCTCTTACCATAAATCGAAGGATAACAAAGCATTACAACAGTTCTAAAGCTCGTAATATAGTATATATATATTCAAGAATTTATATAACTAGAAGCCCGATGAAGGAATAAAAGCTCAAAGTCGCATAAAGTGGAATTACAAAACGCGAAGCGTTCACACACGATAACTAAACGTGTAGGTACGAACAGAACAAGATATAATACATATAAAACCTTGTAGATAGCTCCAGGATACACAATGTAATAATTAAAGTAAACAAGATATATATAAGTATGATATATAAAAAGAGAACTAGTCACAGCCTGCGGAGTTTAGGCCGACTAGTCACATTGAATACAATAGAATTTTGAAGTTTAAAACAACAACAACCTATCTCTCAAAGATTTTTAGAAATAAAGCCTCTAAGGCAACAACATTAGATATACAAAAAATGAGAGAATACTACAACAAAAGTAAAGAGATATAAAGCATAAGGAAGATCATCTTCCGCTCTGTTACCATATCCGAAAACTCACCGTGGTGGGTTATGACCTGCATCTGAAAAATAACAACAACATATGGTATGAGAACTAGAGGTTCTCAGTATGGTAACAGTCCCCAATATGTAAGATATAAGATTCCAGAACGCCAAAAGCAATCCTAGAACTTCACATAGAATACAGGTATTCAAGCTTAACAAAATAAATAAATAAAATCATAAACCATAAACAGGGTTATCTATACTTAGGGGATTTCTAACTAATACCAATAACACCACTGTATCCCACAGCCATCGTCAACCTAACCTCCGGGCGATCTCATCGCCACCGCCTTTCAATCCTCATCAACGCCAGTAAAACACATTTAATGCAGAAAAGTAAATCACAAATAGTATTCATGTATAATAGGCAAATCAACTAGCATTTAGACATATTATTCAAATAGGCATAACTCAAGTAATCAAAGCAAACAAGCATGTAAAAGATGCATATGATGAATGTCAATCCTATTTGGCTCGTGATATCACTTGTCGGTTGAAAATGCCAACCCGACACATCCCCGGGATGTCGCCTTTCTGCCATGATCAGGGTTATAGTGCCCTACTCACTCTTTCTAGTGCCCAGTACTTTATCTTGCGCCCCATGAGTTATAGTGCCCAGCACACTCTT
>NC_029788.2:41420437-41426894 GCF_000816755.2 Arachis ipaensis | reverse complement strand
CCCGAGTTCACTCTGGTGGCAGAAAGGTTATGTGAGCGGGAGACTGCCACAGTTCTCACATCTCAACGTAGGCAGGAGACTGCTTCGGCCCCTACGCCGGCACCGCTAACCTCGACAAGTGGGAGACTGCCACAGCCCTTACCCGAGGCGCATAGCGACTTACCAAAACAATTTGTATCACGTGAGATGGAAACTGCCATAGCCCTCACATCCGAACATAGGCGGGAGACTGCCTCAGCCCCTACAACGGAGAACAATTCTTATCACAATCATATGATCAATCCCATCATCCAGCATCAAATATCACAAATTCATCATCAACCCGGCTCCCCACCAGTACACATGACAACTCCATCCAACTGACATACTAGGCCTAAGTCACCATCTTCTAAACTCATGCATAAATTACCAATGTAGTTCACTAACCCATCTCTATTAGTCTTAAGGTCTAATTACTAGTGAGCAATATTAAACAGTAGATAAAGAAGTTTGGAAAGCTAGAGAACCGGTGAAAAATGAAGAACAATTATTTTTAGCAAAACAGGGGCTGTGCGTACGCACACCCCTGCTGTGCATACACACGCGTTGAAAAAAGTGAGCGTCGCGTACGTGACTCCTCTCTCGCGTACACAAGACTCCTAACCTGAGAGGAATCCCTGCGTTGCGTGTTAATACTCGCGTACGCATAGCAAAATTCACATGCTCGTGTACGCAACACAGTGCCCATGTACGCGAGACTCCCAGGCAGTGGAGAATGCCTGCGTCGGGTGCACAGGTTCGCGTACGCATGCTGCATCAGACTCAGAAAATTTTAATGATGCTGAATGTCAGTTTTAAACACCATACTTTAAACGCTCATAACTTCCTCTACAAAACTCCATTTTCCTCAAACTTTATACCATTTTAAAGCTCTTTAAACCATCTTGAATTTAAAATAAAATCCAATTAGTTTTAAAAGTCGAGGCTCAAGTTATGATCCGCCAAATTTCACTAAAAATAGATTTTTACCAAAAGAGACAATTCTCTAGTTTTCCAAAACTTCAAAATAAATCCAACTCCAAACATACTCAAAACAACCCAAAATCCACAATAGACACTCCTCAATTATTTATCAATTACCTAACTATCAAAACCATTTAATACTCACCTCATCCAGTTTTAAGTTCAACCTAAATTCATACCAAAGTTCCTCAATACCACTATTCAATATTTCCAACAATCATCAATATTACATATATCAAATCTTTCATCCAGTTAGTCCTATTATCATCAATCAGTTCATTTAATTCATCAAATCTCCTCAATCATTTATTTTCAACATGAACCACAATAACCAATAATCAATATCATCATCAACATTCGTCTTTAAATATCAACACCCACCATAACTCATCAAAGTCAGCATACTCATCATCTACCAACATATATATATATATATATATATATTCACATGCAAACTCATTCAACCTCCATCTAAACCATCATCAAGCATAACATGTACATACAAATAATCATACAACCACATCATTCAAACCTATCTTAAAGGCCATTAGCCTAAGTATCCAAAAATATTACAGACTACATAAAAGAAATCGAAACTATACCTTATCCAATTTCCAAAATGCACAAACACCCAAAGCTTGATTCTAACAAGATCAACAAGTCTCAAGCACCAACACTACTTCTAAAACTCAGCAACTATCAAGCTATACACATAACATACTAAAAATCAACACTATGGCTAACCAAAATATCAAACCACAAGAGTTTGAAGAGACTTACCTTACCCAAAGAGTTTAAGAATAAAATCCAACAATATTTCAATGCTAGATCATCCCTAAACAACCAAACCACAAAGGTATATTAAAAAACACAAAAATTCTAGAGAAGAAAAGTGGAGCTTGAGTTTCTATTTCTTATCAACAATGCCTAGCTAGAAACGACGGACTCGTCAAAAGTTTCGCGTGGCCACAAACGACTCGTCAATCGGATCTCCGTAACTAAAGTTATGGCCAAAAGAAGGAGGAGATGAATAGTGCACTCTCTTCTTCCTCTCTTCTCTCAACTCAGCGCCCCTCAATTCTCTTTAGGTCAAAATGAGCTGCAATGCTCATTAATTGGCACTTATATATGTTGGGCTTGGGCCTTATTTGGGTCCGGTCCAACCCGTTAGCATTTTAGGCCTGTTTGGCCCACTTTGGGCCAAAACCTTTAAGATTAATGCCCGATTTTCAATTCTAAATTATTTTTGTCTTTCCAAAATAATAAATTCAATTTTCAAAATCTTATTCTTTTCTCAATACGCAGTACCGAACAGGTTAGAGCTGGTACTGCCAACTTAAGTGTCAGTATGCGTTTTTACAAAAACTTTTCATAAAAGATACATTTTCCCACTCAAAAAAACCTATTGAATTCAAATTTCACCTTTTTATTTTAAAATTATTATTTCTAAATTTTTGAATCTATTATGGGCAGTTAAATTATTATTTTATTAAAGCGGTTATTCCAGTTCTTACAATTGAGCTAAATTACATCTTACAGTAGCAGTCTCAGGAGTTTAACGATTATCGGGAGAGGTATCAGGAGATCCTCACCTGTGTGACGTCTACTAATGAGCTCAAGCTGGAGTTCTGGGAGTCGGTGGAGCGGAGGCAACGTATGGAGGTTCAGATAGAGGTGTACTAGGCCCAGATGCGCGCCACTGGCATTGACCTTGCTGGTGGTAGCACCGCTGCTACTACTGCAGGTGGCAGCGGTCCTGTTGATGGCATATGCCATCACCGCCTTCTGCGCCACCGACTCAGAGCCCCAGGACCAACGACGACTACCTAGATCTGTAGTTATTTGTTTTTCGTTTCATTGTTTCATTGTACATATTTGATGTAGTTGACTTTTAATATATTTGAACAGTGTATTATTTATTTTGATTAAATAACAATTTTTCATTATTTATGAATGGACCACTAATTGTGTGAAAAAAATAAATTTAAAATTAAAATTGATTATTTATTTCAAATTAAAAAAATAAAAAATTGAGATTATCGTCAAAATTACCGTAGAAATAATTTGACGGTAATAGTGCACAAAATAATATTTTTTGGCGTTAACAATATCGTCGGAATAATCTACTAATAATTATACTGGTGGCTGATTTTAGTGGCTAATTTTAGTATACACGTAGTATAACCCTTAAATAAAACAAGTAAAATACAAATATCTCTAAATTAAAAATAACCAATGTAATTTCTTAAACTTTACTTTAAATGTTTAACTAAATACAATTTAACATGCATGTTAAATAATGTATGTAGCTCTATATAATACATCATTTCCACGTTAACTATAACGAAATTTTACTAACTATAATATTTTATTAAATAAAGTTAATGAATGATTGTACAAAGTTAAAATAAAATAGAAAAGAAGTATGACTCAAATTACAATCGTTTGTCCTATATACTATAAAAAGAAGTAGTGAATATATACTGTCGAATTTTTTTGTTGGATTTATCGGCATTTTTAGGAATAATTTTACTATCAAATTTTTCAATAGTTAGAGCAATAAATTTGTCAGCGCAAAAATTTATCGTTAGATTTCTGTTTTCGACATAAATCTATTGGTAACTATTGAAAAAAAAACTGTAAAAAAAGGTACAAAATTTAGGATGGAATTATTTGTCGGTAACTCTACTTAGTGAAACGTTATATTTTGGTAATAGTAAGATTTTAAATTTTTAGAAATTAAATAATAAATTATTTATGATTTATTTTATTTATTTGAGAATATATTTTTAGAAATTTTTATATTAATTGAGTAATTTTTTTTATTATTGATTTAAAGTTTTAGTGATTGAAAAATAATAAGGATTTTATATGTTTTAAATTTGAATAATTAGATTTTGAACTTTATTTCAAAATTTAAAGAAAATAAAAATTTTTATCTTTAATTATTGAATTAGAGTATTTATTTAAAAATAAATTTTAAGTTGATAATTAAATAGTATTTTTATAAATATTATTATTGAATTAAAAATTAATTTTCAATGACTCAATTACCCCTGATTTTATCAAAATTATCAAACTAATTCTATACCTAATATTTTACCAAAATCTTAATTTTCACTCCACTCAAACACCCACTTTCCCTCCTTACCCAAACCCTAGCTATCACCCTACTCCCTCCTAACACACACACACACACACGGTTGGAACAAGAAAGAAAAGAAAGGAAAGGAGAGAAGAGGGGGGACGACAGGAGAAGAAGGAAGACGAGAAGAGGAGTGGGAGGAAGGCCGCACCGGTGGCGCTGCGCTCGTAGTCCCTGTCACCGTCAAGAAAGCCGCCACTACTGGAGCTCTATGCCAGAGTTTCTAGCCACCGGGTATGGCGTGGATGTCACCGTAATCACCGCCGAAGTTGCCTCTGCTTTGTTCTTGGTTCCTTTCTTTGTACGGTGAGTTGTTTTGCTCCAAAAACTCTTTGTCGCTATTCTGTTATATATTACTGAGGGTTTTGCAGCGTTAATGTCTTAAGGTTGAGCTACGGTTCTTTCGTGCTATGCTTTGAGGTTGTGGCTACTGTGAGGATGGTCGGTATTGATGCTGTTGCTGCAAGATAAGAATAGAAACGGAGTTTGTTGCGTAGTTAAGTCACGAACGAGGCAGGGGCGCTTTCCTTAAACTTATTTTTATTTTCAAGAATTGTTATAAATCGATACTGATGCAAATAATATATTTTTGGTGATTATGTGAGTCTTATGGATTCAACTGAGTTGTTTTGGATAAATGATTGATTTATTGATTGATTAAATTGGTTTCTGATTTATGATATAATGATTGTTGAGCGTTTGAACGCGTATTGATAATCGAGGGTGAATTATTTGTGATTTACTGGATTGGTTGTTCGAAATTATGGGTTTTTGTTGATTTTCTTGAGTTGAGTTGGAGATGTTAAGATAATGATTTATTGAAAATGATTTGGATGATCGAGAGATGTTTGGCTTCGTTGTTGGGACCCTTGAAGGGTAGCAAAGTCCATATTTTAGAGGAGATGTTACCAAAATTTTTATAAAAATTAGAGATTTGGTTTGAAGTGTTATTTAGAAAAGTTTGGATCTAAATATTATATTATTCAATTTCAATTTATTAAGAAAAGAATTGAATTATATTTTGAGTTCTATTTATTTAAGAAAATAATTATACCATTTTGAATTCGATTTATCAAGAAGAGAATTATGTTTCAAGTTTGATTCATTTGAGAAAAGAATTATGTTTTAAATTTGACTTATTAAGAGAAGAGTTGTACTATTTTGAGTTCAATTTATTAAGAAAAGAACTATACAAGTTTGAGTTTGATTTATTAAGAAAGGAATTATGTTTTGAGTTCGATTTAATATGAAAAGACTTATGTTTGAGTTTTATTAAAGAATTATCGTTTGAGAAATTTTGGTGAATTTACAGTATTTGAATTTGATTGGTGAAGAAAGATGATTTTTGGGTCTCGAAAAATTATTAAATTTGAGAATGAAGTTGCAAGTGGGTTTTATACAATTGTTCCTATTGAGATAATAGTATGCCCAAGATCCAATCTATCATGATTGGCTCTCGTGCAAGTGGGAGATTGTTGGGAATAAGAATTATGACCACAATTCAATCAATCATGTGTCAAATAATTTGTTATTGTCATTATATTAAAATGTTAATATAATAAGGTCCTTGATTAAATTTAGAGATTTATCATTGTGATAGTGATCATAATATTGAGAGATAAATCTTTTATAATTTAAATCTAAATTGTTCTTGGTCATAGGATTATTAAAAAGGACATTAATAATCCGGAAAGATCAATATATATAATGGTCTTCATTGGATGAAGATTAATAGATCTCATTTATAAAATTATATATATAGATGGTGCATATAGAGATATGACCATTGAACTGACTCACTTTGAGAATTCCTAATGGTTATAATTACCGTATATTTGTCAATAGGATATTCTCAAAATGAACATAGTAATAGAGTTCCTTTGACCTGCGACTGTCATAGTAATTAACAATGTATTTATTATACTTTGATTCCAGACACCTAATGCCTCAGGGTGCTAGTTGAATGGATATTGGGTATGATTTAAATACTTGTAGAATTAATGATTAGTCAATAAGGAATCCGTCAACTCTCGGTAAAGAGTTTGAGCTCTATGATTATAATGACTGAGATGAATAAAACCTTGGCCAAGGGGATTGAATGATAGTGATCATAATATTGAGAGATAAATCTTTTATAATTTAAATCTAAATTGTTCTTGGTCATAGGATTATTAAAAAGGACATTAATAATCCGGAAAGATCAATATATATAATGGTCTTCATTGGATGAAGATTAATAGATCTCATTTATAAAATTATATATATAGATGGTGCATATAGAGATATGACCATTGAACTGACTCACTTTGA
>NC_029788.2:41417722-41420371 GCF_000816755.2 Arachis ipaensis | reverse complement strand
GGTTAACCAAGAGCTGGAAAGATGGAAGGAATTATACTTTGTTCTTCTAAGGTTCTTAGTAAAAAATAGATTACTTCAAACTATCAGGTCGTTGAGGAGTGTTGCTAGACGTCAACCTTAATTAGTAAATTTAGTATGACTAATTTACTACCCGCTTAGTATTGAACTTATGGGGTCACACACTAACGAGTGTTCTAAACTTTGCTGTAGAATTATTTAATTATTATTTTGATTTGATCAAATAAATAATTATATTAATTCAAATGGAATATTATTATATTCTTTGCTAGCACCAAGAATATAATAATAATATGATAATTGAGAATATTAAATGAGATTTGAGAATAATTAGTTATTCTATTTCTGAAATTGAATCATTCTTTGGTGCTAGCAAAGAATATAATAATATTCCATTTGAATTAATATAATTATTTATTTGATCAAATCAAAATAATAATTAAATAATACTACAGCAAAGGTTAGAACACTCGTTAGTGTGTGACCCATAGGTTCAATACTAAGTGGGTAGTAAATTAGTCATACTAAATTTACTAATCAAGGTTGGCGTCTAGCAACACTCCTCAACGACCCGATAGTTTGAAGTAATCTATTTTTTACAAAGAACCTTAGAAGAACAAAGTATAATTCCTTCCATCTTTCCAACTCTTGGTTAACCTTTAGAGTATGGTTTAATTGTCAAACTCTAACTTGTTACCATTATTATAATGAACTGTGAATGACCTAAGAAACTCATTTCTTCATTCATTCAATCCCCTTGGTCAAGGTTTTATTCATCTCAGTCATTATAATCATAGAGCTCAAACTCTTTACCAAGAGTTGACGGATTCCTTATTGACTAATCATTAATTCTACAAGTATTTAAATCATACCCAATATCCATTTAACTAGCACCCTAAGCTATTAGGTGTCCGGAATCAAAGTATAATAAATACATTGTTAATTACTATGACAGTCGCAGGTCAAAGGAACTCTATTACTATGTTCATTTTGAGAATATCCTATTGACAAATATACGGTAATTATAACCATTAGGAATTCTCAAAGTGAGTCAGTTCAATGGTCATATCTCTATATGTACCATCTATATATATAATTTAACAAATGAGATCTATTAATCTTCATCCAATGAAGACCATTATATATATATATATATATTGACCTTTCCAGATTATTAATGTCCTTTTTAATAATCCTATGACCAAGAACAATTTAGATTTAAATTATAAAAGATTTATCTCTCAATATTATGATCACTATCACAATGATAAATCTCTAAATTTAATCAAGGACCTTATTATATTAACATTTTAATATAATGACAATAACAAATTATTTGACACATGATTGATTGAATTGTGGTCATAATTCTTATTCCCAACAATTCCAAATTTGAGAGTTATGCTTTTAGAGATTTCAAACGGAATTGAAGAATGTATATCGAGGTTAATTTGAGACTTTTGATTTGGTAAAAATGAGTTTTTATGAAAGAGAAATCAATTTAACTTGTTCTTTTAAAAGAGATCTTGACATTTGAGCTTCCAGGACAATATGCAAGGATTGTGGTTTTGTTCCACTTGCTCCCGATTGGTATTTAAGTTTCTTGGTTGGAGGTAAGGACAATGGTTTCATCCCGCTCACGTGTCAATAGCAAGGACAGTAGTGTAATTCCACTTGCAGACTAATGAGTTTTGAAAGAGATACAGGTTATTATGCCTGCGAGGTGTATAGGGCATTCAACCCTGTGAGAAATACAGGCTATTCTGCATGCGAGGTGTACAGAGCACTTAACTCTGTGAGGTGAGCAGGGCACTCAACCCTGCGAGGTTTCCTCTATCTGCGAGGTGTACAGGGCACTCACCTTGCGAGACTATACTATTTATATAGCGAGTAAACAGCAGAGAGGACAATGTCCGGATTAGCTACCGGATGTATCGGGTTCTGGCAAAGTAACTGACACGTGAGCTCATGGCCAGTAGGACAGGCATGCATCATATGCATCTATGTGACATTGTTTGGGTGTGCATATTGTATTTGGTTTACCTATGTGAATATTTCTATTTAATTGCTAATTGTCATACTTGCTGTAATTTCTCTTGATTGTGTTTGAACTTCATTACTTGTGAATGTGACTATTGGTTCGGACTATAGTGGTTGGAGTGGTGGTTTAATTATGCTTTGGGTCAACGACCTGACTGTTTATATTTTGAGCCGGAGGCCAAGGTTGTGTTTATGTTAGACCGGAGGCCGTGATTGGTTATGTTTGGGCCGGAGGCTGATGTCATGTTTATGTTGGGCCGGAGGCCGTGATTGGTTATGTTTGGGTCGGAAGCCGTGATTGGTGAGTTTGGATTGATTGATCCTTTGGTTATATATGAATGTTTGATTAAGAAAAAGTATTTTCCGATTTTTCAATGAAAATGATGACACAATTTTGAGTTAAAGACTCATATTTTATTATTAAATATATCAAAGTCATCATAACATCTTCACTATCAGAGTGGCGAAACCGGAAGGATGACATTCTAACAGTAAGGGTGTTACAGTAACTACCAATACATTATTGTCGGATTTATCCACGGGTAAATCCGATAGTAATGTTGTCCTAAATTCAAATTGCACAACTCCCCC
>NC_029788.2:41417005-41417691 GCF_000816755.2 Arachis ipaensis | reverse complement strand
TGTGGACTCGATTAGAACCCATTTCGTCGGGTGAAATGGAGCCACTTCCAATGTCGTCGTTGTTGGTGTGCCTACTTAGGGATTCCAACGGGTCCCAATGGGGCGGGGACATGCCCCCCGCCCCTCGTCTCCAATGTCACTCCCTGTCCCTGCCCCGTCCCCATCAGGGAATCGAATGTCTGCATCCGCATATTTTTTTAAAAATAAAAAATCGTAAAAATAGAAAAATAAAGATAATCATCAATTGTCATTATAAACATAATTCATAAAGCAAACATATCCAAAACCTAAAACACATAATTTGTCACATTGTAAAAACATAATTCTCAAGCCTTCTTTCATCATGTAATGATAGTGATAATGGATTCTGATTTGTTTGAATCTTACATCGATAAGAACAATTAAAAGTTATAATTGTATAATAAATCAAAAATAATATGAAAAATTGTGTATTGTATATAGTTTACTTACATCAACATCTTTGAAATCTCCTTCAGACACATATATTTAGCAGAATCACAAAAATGCTTCAAGGTAAATCCCAAAAATCACATAAATCACCACAATCACATAAAATCAAAAGACATCACAGAAATCACAACAATCACAGGAAATCAAGAGAAATCACATATTTATAGAAATCACAAAAATTACCACAATCACAGAAAATCAGAAGAAAGCACAAT
>NC_029788.2:41415889-41416847 GCF_000816755.2 Arachis ipaensis | reverse complement strand
TGCTGTGAGGATGATGGCAACGGCGACACTCACTACTGCGACGAAGATGGTAATAACGCTCACAGCTCACTGCAGCGATTAACACGGCAACACTCACTTATCGGACAAAGACGCGACGCTCTCGTGAAGATGGCGACGAGGTTCTTCTCGGGTAGGTAATCTCAGGTGCGCGACAAGCCGACGAGTGCTGCGGTGACCTTGAAGGTGAGACGAGAAAGCGGTGAGTAGGTTTTGGGGGACAGCAGAGTGGCGGACGACGGTGAAAGGAGAGGCAAACTGGAGAGGCAAGAGGGAAGAAGAGAGGGAAGGCTAGGGTTTGGCATTTGGGTTCGGTGAGGGTCTGAGGGAAGGACCAAAGGAGAAATTAGGAATGAAGGAGACCAGGGTTTTCCAACTAATATATATATATATATGAAGGGTATTTTGGTGCGGGGATTAAACAGGCACCCACGAGGTGGGAACCTCTATCTCCGCCCTGTTTATTATAGGGTCTCCGTCTCCCGTCTCCGCGGGGAGAAAATGCTCTCCAAATCCATCCCCCGACGAGTAATTTCTCGCGGATACATCTGCTGCTCCCTGTGTCGTCAGAGTTGCCTCCTCCTCCCTCTTTTAGGTAGGTTTTCCTTGTCCCTCTCCCTATTCCATCCCCATTTTCATTTTTTTAAATAAAATCCTAACCTTCCCTCTTTTTGAATCAGTCCTGCGTTCGGTCACTGCTCCACCGTCGCCACCTCGTCCGAGATACCACCATGCCACACAAGGTATGCATACTTTAAATATCTTAGCTTCATTGTATTTTCTTTTAAAAAAATATTTTTGATGTTACAATTTTTGAATTAATGTGTTAATGTTATATTTTTTATGTTACTTTGTATTTTTAGTTGAGATCGTATAAATGTGTTAATATGGAGAAGAGTTTAAGAAAGACAAAAACAAAAAGAAAATTTTTTTATAGAAA
>NC_029788.2:41403298-41415549 GCF_000816755.2 Arachis ipaensis | reverse complement strand
GAGTAATAAAAAAATACGCACTAGAATAACTAGAATTTGATATTTATTTAAATGTATGTTTGTTTTAATTTATACTTGTAATTGTTTTTTCTGTGAAAAATTTCTTATAGAGATAATATTTCTCATCTCATATATTATTTAATGACTAATAATATACTTATTTCCTATTTTACTTTGTGTGAAAATTTGTAGAAATTCGATACAATTTAATTTTAAGTAACGGGCCTTTTATACTGTAAGTTATTAATACTTAACAAAGAGTTATTTATAATGCATAATAAAATCACATATATATTTTGATAAAATCACATATATTCTAATATATCTGCTGTGTTCGAAAGTCGGTAGCAGCGTAGCACTCATTTTTTATTGTGAGATGTATCTAATATGAGCCTAAATAATTTTTGCGTATTTAATGTGTCATTCTTTATAAATTATTAAATTTTCTTAAAAAATTTAAAAAATGTTACCAAAAAAAAAAAAGAATAGTAATAAAATTTAATATGTTGAGTTTTTTTCTCTTCTTTGTGAGGTCCAAGTTCAACATTTTGAGGGTGTTTCTTTGCACCCATTATGCCACAACCCTAATAAGATTTTTGGGGTCAATTTGAGAGAAAGAGAGTAGCCACCAAGTAAGAGAGAATAGGAAAAAACAGAATTTCCGTTTTTATTCAAAGCAGTAAATTTCAAATGTCAGTTTCTTATTGGTTCACCGTTGGATCGGCTTAAAATTTGAACTGTGTATTCCTCTCATTTTGTTCTTCATTTTAGTCGGTGAAGATGTTGATTGGAGGTTTGCAGTGGAAGAAATTGGCTTTGCAAGAGAGAAATTAGGTCTTCCATTTTTACACAAAGCAGCAATCTTTGAATGGTGATTTCGCATTCTTTCACCGTTGGATCGACGTGAAATTTGGACTGTAAATTCTTCACATTTTGTTCTTCATTCTGAACGGTAGAGATTTTAATTGGAGGTCTTCAAAGGGAGAAATTGGCTTCGACAGTAGCTCTATATTTTTGGGTATATTTCATATTCTTGCTTCTCATTTGAAAGCTTTGGTGCTTTGATATTTTGACTGGTTTTAAGCACATTTTTGTATTTTGTTTGAGACTCTCTTATATCTCATTTTATTATAGTGGAGTTATTTCATTGGTCTAGACAACCCGTGATTTTTACCTCTCACATTGAGGGGGTTTTCCACGTTAAAATTTCGGTGTGTTCTTGTTATTGCTTTACTTGCTATATTTGCTTGTTATAGTTGCTGCCATATTGTGTTGTGAGTGCTTTCATATTGTTTTTTTTTTGGACAATTGTGTTGTTTCCGCTGCTAGACTCTTTCATACTGGCATCAGAGCTTGTTGGTATTTTTCTGAGCTTGTGATTCTGTGAACAATGGAAGCTAATACTAATACTAGTAGGATGATCACTCTTAATGGTCCTAATTATGATTTGTGGAAGTCAAAGATGGAAGATTTGCTTTATGTGAAAAGTTTTCATCAACCAGTTTTTGGTATAGAGAAGCCTAATGATAAGTCTGAAGATGATTGGACTTTGTTGCATAAACAAGTCTGTGGATATATTAGGCAGTGGGTTGACGATAATGTGTTGAACCATATTATTGGAGAGACACATGCTCGGACTATTTGGATTAAGCTTGAGCAGTTGTATGCTTGAAAAACTGGGAATAATAAGATCTTTTTGATCAAGCAGTTGTTGGCTTTGAAGTATACAGATGGGACATCAATGACAGATCACTTGGATAATTTCCAAAGAATTATGAATCAGTTATCTTCCATGGGTATCAAGTTTGATGAAGAGGTTCAAGGATTGTTACTTCTTGGCTCCTTACCAGACTCGTGGAAAATTCTCAGAATGTCATTGTCTAATTCTGCTCCTGATGGTGTAATCTCTATGGATCTTACCAAGAGCAGTGTTTTGAATGAAGAAATGAGAAAAAGTCACAAGGTACATCGACTACACATTCAGATGTTCTTGTTTCTGAGTCTAGGGGGAGAAACAAAAGTCGAGGTCCCAAAAGTAGAGATCAAAGCAGAAGCAAGTCTCGATGAAAGTATATGAATATTGAGTGTCATCATTGTGGTCAAAAGGGACATGTGAAGAAATTTTTTTGGCAGCTAAAGAAGGAGAAAACCAAGACAAGTAAAAACAAGAGCACAAATAAAGATGATGGTAGCAAGGAAGACAAGGTTAATGTAACTCCTGATGATTTTCTTGTTGTTGAGGAGTTTGAATCTGTTAACCTTATTGATAATAGCACTAGTTAGGTGATTGATAGCGGTGCTTCTATTCATGTTACATCTAGGAGGGATTTGTTTACATCTTATACTCCTGGTGATTTTGGTGATGTAAAAATAGCTCATCAAGGTGTTGCAAAATGTGCCGGTGTTGGACAGGTTTGCTTAGAAACCTCTAATGGTACCAAGTTGACTTTGAAGTGTGTGAAGCATGTTCCAGATATTCGGTTGAACTTACTTTCTATTGGTAAGTTGTGTGATGAAGACTTGGATAGCTCATTTTCTCGTGATAGCTGGAAGCTCACCAAGGGCTCCATGGTTGTTGCTAAAGGTACTCGACAATCTACTCTTTATTTAACTCAAGCAAAGATTGTGAAAGATGTTTTTAATGCTGCTGAGTTTGTTGATGAAACTGATTTATGGCATAAGAGATTATGTCATATGAGTGAGAAGGGCATGAATATGTTATCCAAGAGGAATCTTTTATCTGGTTGTAAGGTTGCTTTGCAAAAGTACAACCATTGTTTTGCTGAAAAACAAAACAGGGTTTCTTTTAAGAGTCATCTACCTTCAAGAAAGCCGGAGATACTTGACTTGGTGCATTTTGATGTATGTGGACCGAT
Organism: Arachis ipaensis; assembly: GCF_000816755.2. Classification (NCBI taxonomy): domain Eukaryota; kingdom Viridiplantae; phylum Streptophyta; class Magnoliopsida; order Fabales; family Fabaceae; genus Arachis; species Arachis ipaensis. Next base: position 41,412,673 of record NC_029788.2, on the reverse strand, counting down.
GAAGACAAGAACACTTGGAGGGCCTATCTATTTTGTAACCTTTATTGATGATCATTCTAGAAAATTATGGGTTTACACTTTGAAGACCAAAGATCAAGTTTTAAATGTGTTCAAGCAATTTCAAACTTCTGTTGAAAGAAAAACTGGGAAGAAGTTGAAATGCTTCGTACTGACAATGGTGGTGAGTACTCAGGTCCATTTAATGCTTATTGTAAAGAGCATGATATAAGACATCAGAAGACTCCTCCAAAGACTCCTCAGTTGAGTGGCTTGGCTAAAAGGATGAACAGAATATTGGTTGAAAGAGTTAGGTACTTATTGTCACAATCTGGATTGGCAAAATCCTTTTGGGGTGAAGCTTTGAGCACTGTTGTTCATGTCTTGAACCGAACACCATGTGTTCCCTTGAAATTTGAAGTGCCAGAGAAGGTATGGTCAGGTAAAGATGTTTCTTATGATCATTTAAGAGTCTTTGGATGTAAAGCTTTTGTTCATATTCCTAAAGATGAGAGATCTAAGCTTGATATAAAGACTAGGCAGTGTATTTTTATTGGTTATGGCATGGTTGAGTTTGGTTACAGGTTTTATGATCCTGTTAGCAAGAAGGTGATTCGGAGTAGAGATGTTATCTTTGTTGAAGACCAAACATTGAAGGATGTTGATAATGCGGAGAAGCCAATGGTTCAACCTAGTGATAATTTTTTTGACTTGGATATTAGTCCCTCTATGCCTATGGTAGAAGATGGTAGAGTTGAAGCTCAAAATAATGAGCATGATACAAGTACAGGTGAAGATGGAACAGTTGATCCGATACTTGATGAAGTTGGTGATGATGATCAATATGAAGAACCATCTTTAGAAATTCCTGCAAATGCACTTAGAAGGTCTACAAGAGAAAGAAAGCCTTCGTCAAGGTATTCTCCACATGAGTTTGTTTTGTTGACTGATGGGGGAGAACCTAAATGCTTTGGAGAGGCTGTTGAAGATGAAAGCAAAGCTCATTGGCTTGAAGCTATGCAAGAAGAAATGAAGTCCTTGCTTGAGAATGATACCTATGAGTTGGTGAAGCTACCGAAGGGTATGCGAGTTTTGAAGAACAAGTGGGTATTTAGAATCAAGAATGAAGAACACAATTCTAAGCCTCGGTATAAGGCTAGATTGGTTGTTAGAGGTTTTAGTCAGAGAAAAGGTGTTGATTATGAGGAGATCTTTTCTCCTGTTGTGAGGATGTCATCCATTCATGCTGTGCTTGGATTAGCAGCGTCTCTTGATTTGGAGATTGAGCAAATGGATGTGAAGACAGTTTTTCTTCATGGTGATTTAGATAAGGAGATCTACATGAAGCAACCGGAGGGCTTTGTTGTTAAAGGAAAGGAAGATTTTGTGTGCAGGCTTAAGAAGAGTATGGGTTGAAGCAAGCTCCAAGACAGTGGTACAAGAAGTTTGAATCTGTTATGGAAAAGCATGGTTACCGTAAGACAACTTCAGATCATTGTGTATTTGTGCAAAAATTTTCTGATGATGACTTTATCATTCTTTTGCTTTATGTAGATGATAATTTGATTGTGGGCAAGAATGCTTTCAGGATTAATGAGTTGAAGAAACAGTTGAGCAAGTTCTTTGCTATGAAGGACTTAGGTCCTGCCAAACAGATTTTGGACATGACTATTACTCGTTATAGGAATTTCAAGAAGCTTTATTTGTCATAGGAGAAGTACATAAAGAAGGTGCTTCAAAGGTTTGGCATGAATGATGCCAAATGTGTTGCTAGTTCTTTTGCTCCTCATTTTAAGTTGAGCACCAAGCAGTGTCCAACCACTGATGAGGAGAAACAAGCAATGGATGAAATTCCTTATGCCTCAGCTGTTGGAAGCTTGATGTATGCTATGGTGTGCACTAGACCAGACATTGCTCATGCGGTTGGTACTGTGATTCGTTTTCTCTCTAATCCAGGTAAAGAATATTGGAATACTGTTAAATGGATTATGAGATATCTCAAAGGTACAACTAACTTGAGTTCGAGTTTTGGTGGTGAGAAACCTTTGCTAGTTGGCTTTACTGAAGCAGACATAGCAGGAGATATTGATTCTCGAAAGTTGACAGCGAAAATTGTTGTCAGTAAGGAATTTCTCTTATAGAAAGAAGAATTTCGTTGTAAGCATAGCTCCAAACCAACAAACAACTCTCACATCAAATTAAATTTGGTTGTCACAAATAACAAACCCAAATGAAAATTAATCGAAGTATTTAGACTCCGGGTCGTCTCACAAGGAATTACAATGAAGTGAATGATTATTGGCTATGAAGGGGTAAAGGGGTTTTTGATTGATAAGAGGACAATAAAATAAATGACAAGAAAAGTAAAGAGAGCAATTAAAGAAAGCAAGTAATAAAGAGAGACATTCATGGCAAGTGTTGAGATCATAGGCTTTCTATCCTAGTCATGCAATGATTAATTCATCTTATTTAGTCAACTCCAACAAATAGGGAGAAAGTCAAACAAGACTAATCAATCATACCACAATAATAACAAGAATTTATCTTATTACGTCATCTCCAACATTGGAAGAAGGTATCATATTATCTTCCATGAGAGACAATATTAGCTAACAACTCTAGATCACCAACATGAGTTGGGTTTTCATGACTCAAGATTGCCCAATTACTCTTTCCAAGCCAAGAATGCTCAAAATCTACTCTAAAACCCAACCAAGTATTTTGTCAAACACTTGGTGGGTAATAAAAGAAAGCATAATAAAAGTGCAAGAATAATAAATCTACCAACTACAAATTGCAAGGAAACAAGATCAACAACTGAAATCAACAATAAAGAAACATCAAACATTAAATTGCATTAAAAGTAAATCAAATCCAACAAGAGCATCCATGAACATAAAAGAGAAATTAACATTACAAATCATGAGAATAAAAGAGTAGAAGTAAGAAATCATAAAAGAAAGAAGATGAAAACATGTAATTAAACTTAGATCTAGGAGAAATTAACCTAACCTAATTCTAGAGAGAAGAGAGAGCTTCTCTCTCTAGAAACGAACCTACATGATGCTAATGCTACCAATAATTGCTCCCCCCCTTACCCAAGCTTGAATTCTACATGAAATATCATTAGAAATGAGTTGGGTTGGGCCCAAAGTGCTTCAGAAATCGCTGGAGGCAATTTCACCTTAGTGGGCCATGGCAGAATCGATGTGCACGCGTACATGGCGCGTGCGCGTCCCTGAGCGAGAAGTAACATATGGCAAATTTTATATCATTTCGAAGCCCCAGATGTTAGCTTTCCAACGCAACTAGAACTGCCTCATTTGGACCTCTATAGCTCAAGTTATGGTCGATTAAGTGCGAAGAGGTCAGGCTTGACAGCTTTACGGTTCCTTCATTTCTTCATGAGTTCTCCCACTTTGCATGCTTTTCTCCTCACTTCTTCCATCCAATACTTGCCTTATGTACCTGAAATCACTTAACAAACATATCAAGGCATCGAATGGAATTAAAGTGAATTAAAATTACCAATTTTAGGGCCTAAAAAACATGTTTTCACATTTAAGCACAATTCAAGGGAGAATTACAAAACCATGCTATTTTATTGAATAAATGTGAGAAAAGGTGATAAAATCCCCCAAAATAAGCATAAGATAAATCACGAAATTGGGGTTTATCAAAAGTCTACTTCAGGTTATTTGGTCAAGTTTGCAGGGGAGCTATATCATGGCAATCAAGGCTACAAAAGTGTGTTACACTTTCTACCACAGAGGCAGAGTTTATTGCAGCAACTGAAGCATGTAAAGAGTTGTTGTGGATGAAGAAGTTTCTTGCAGCACTTGGTTTCAAACAAGACCGTTATGTGTTGTTGTGTGATAGCCAAAGTGCTATTCATCTTGCCAAGAATTCTACTTTTCATGCAAGATCTAAACATATTGATGTTAGGTATCACTGGATATGGGATGTGTTAGATTCCAACTTGTTAGAACTTGAGAAAGTTCACACTGATGACAATGATGCTGATATGATGACAAAAGTATTGTCAAGAGAAAAGTTTGAAACATGTTGTTTGCTCGTCGGAATGGCGAGAGCCTCCACCTAGTCGAGAAGGGGAAGATTTGTTGGGTTTTTTCTCTCCTTTGTGAGGCCTAAGCCCAACATTTTGAGGGTGTTTCTTTGCACCCATTATGCCACAACCCTAATAAGATTTTTGGGGTCAATTTGAGAGAAAGAGAGTAGCCACTAAGTGAGAGAGAAGAAGAAAAAACAGAATTCCCATTTTTATCCAAAGCAGTAAATTTCAAATGTCAGTTTTTCATTAGTTCACCGTTGGATCGGCTTAAAATTTGAACTACGTATTCCTCTCATCTTGTTCTTCATTCTGGTCGGTGTAGATGTTTATTGAAAGTTTTCAGTGAGAGAAATTGGCTTTGCAAGAGAGAAATTAGGTTTCCCATTTTTACACAGAGCAGCAATCTTTGAACGGCGATTTCTCATTCTTTCACCGTTGGATCGACGTGAAATTTGGACTGTAGATTCTTCACATCTTGTTCTTCATTCTGAATGGTAGAGGCTTTAATTGGAGGTCTTCAGATGGAGAAATTGGCTTCGACAGCAGCTCTGTTTTTTGGATATATTTCATATTCTTGCTTCTCATTTGAAAGCTTTGGTGCTTTGATGTTTTGGCTGGTTATATGCACATTTTTGTGTTTTGTTTGAGACTATCTTGTACCTCATTTGATTATAGTGGAGCTGTTTTATTAGTCTGGACGACCCGTAGTTTTTACCTCTCACATGAGGGGGTTTTCCACGTTAAAATTTCGGTGTGTTTTTGTTATTGCTTTACTTGCTATATTTTCTTGTTATAGTTGTTGCCATATTATGTTGTGAGTGCTTTCATATTGTTCTTGTGTTGGACATTTGTGTTGTTTCCGCTGTTAGGCTCTTTCATAATAAATATAAAATATATTAATATATAAATAAATGAATATATTTTTATTTCATGATATTATGATATTTGATTGATAAGTATTAGATTATGATTATTATTATTATTAGGAGTAACCCATAGACAGTTAGCAGTTATAGAATTGGCACTAATTTTATTATCTGAATTGTTAATTAGTTAGGAATGTGGTGAGTTGGCACTAATAAATTACAGCTCTCATTATATATAAATAGCAGGTTATAGTTCAGTTTAGGATTTAATGTTGATGTATCACTCTTACTGTTCTATAATTCTTACTCTAGAACTCTCTCTAATTTTAAAACTCTCTATGGCTCTCACTAAACACTAACATTTTCTGTTTTATTTTGTTTCATCTTGATCTTTGATACCTTTCATGGTATCAGAACATCAGGTTCTGATCCATGGCCGGTGCTAGTGTCATCGTCACTTCCGCAACAACAGTGACAAACAACGCAGTTCGCACATCCATCAACACTGTAGCTTTGAAACTAGATGAAAACAATTTTGTTCTATGGAAGCGCCAAGCCTTTGCATTCATCAAGTTGAACGGTCTCAAAGATTACCTGAATCAGAAGAAAATTTTATGCCAATGCTCTTCTGAAGAAGATAGAATTGCAGACAATGAAATTCAAAAATTTCTGGTGTGTGAGCAAGAAAATAATTTCTGGTCACAGCCTTTACGAGTTAGGTAGAAAACTGTGAGTATGCGTGCAAAATTTGGAACAAACTAGAGGAGTACTTTGCTAAAAGGTTAACGTCGAAGGTGAGACAACTAAAAGCACAAATCAAGACTGTGAAACTACAAGGATATGCAACCGAATATATGTCTAAGCTCAAGAAACTCACAAATGCTCTTTCTGCCCTATGATCACCACTTTCCAGTGATGAATTTGTGGATGTAGTTACTCAGGGACTCAACGAAGACTACAACACATTTATCATGATGATCTCAGCAAGAGTTGAAAATGTTACTAAAAGCAAAATTGAAGCTCAACTCTTAAACCAAGAGGAATTGGTTGAGAGGTTCAAGAAAATAGAACTAGGCACAATCCAGGTCAACCTAACTCAAGGAGGAGAAAGTCACTCACAAGAAAGAACTCAACGCAATTAATATAAAGATCAGTCAACAAAGTAGTATAATAGTCAATACCACAATCAACAACCTTACACTAGTAGCTACAATCAACAGCAAGAAGTGCAAGGAAGAGGTCAATCATTTCATTCTAGAGGAAGATTTAGAGTTAGTGGGTCCTATAGAGGTGGTGGATCTGTCTTTCACTATAACAAAGTAGTGTGTCAGCTCTATGGACGACCCGGTCACTTTATGTGGGAGTGTGATCACCGTTTCAATGAAAGCTATCAGAATCCAAATGCTGCAGCCATAGTCACACATCTTGCACCCCCTTCAAATGCATTTCATCAGCCTTAGCCACCACGCTATAGCACTGCTAGTTGTAGGCTAGGGGTGGAAAACGGGCCAAAATCCGTCGCTTCGGCCTGCATAACTTGCCAAAAAAAATAGGCTGGGTTGAAAATTGAGACTGTCAAGCTTAAAAAACCCGCCTAACCTGTACACCTAATCCATGGATTTTGGTGGCCTACAAAATCAAAACACTGCAAATGGATAATGGAAAGGAGTACACTTCTCATACCTTTACAAAGATAAGAATGCAATATGGAATTGCCCATAGAATGAACTGCCCTTACACTCATGAGCAAAATGGGAGTATTGAACGAAAGCACAGGCATATAACAAAGATGGAACTCACTTTCCTCTCCCAAGCCTCAATGCCTCTAAAGTTTTAGGATGAAGCCTTTCTTACAGCCACTCACATCATAAACCAATTGTCCTCACCTGTTACTTACCAAAAATCACCCTATGAACTAATAAACAAACAACTCCCTGACTATACAGCTCTAAAGATCTTTGGCTGCTCATGTTACCCCCAGTTAAGACATTATCAGCCTCATAAGTTTGCCGTCAAAACCTCAAAGTGTCTATTCTTGGCTATTCACCCTTTTACAAAGGCTACAAGTGTCTAACCCAATCTGGCAAGATAATAATCTCTAGGCATGTCCTATTTGACGAGACTAAATTTTCCTTCCCTGCCCTCTTTTTCGACAATCAAGACCCCACCTGTGCTGTACCATATTAGCCCCACACTATATCAATCCAACTCACCAAACCTATTATATATCCATCAGCCCCTACTTTCTAACACACAACACAGCAACCCCAGCCCTGTGTCATTCCCCTTCTTTTAAACCCACCTGTCTCAACCCAGCAACCAGTTAACCCTCGTTAACTCATCCCACTCATAACACTACTCTCCCTTCCAATTCCCATACCATAGAGCTCATTGCCAGTACTACTAATATTGATCCTTGTTCATTATCTAATAATACAAATTTATTCCCTTCTACTATTGTGTTTCGCTCTTGTTCTACTGCAGGGTAAACTGAGATGAATTATCAGCCAGCACTTACACACCCTTGGACGCACCCAATGATCACTAGGTCGTGTGCTGGAATCTTCAAACCAAAAGTGTATCACCTTTAACTTAGTAGTCCCTCAATAGACCTCACAGAGAATGAACCTACCACGATTATTTAAGCACTGGCCTCACTGTACTGGAAGGCTGCTATGGATGAGGAGTTTAATGCGTTGATGAAAAACAAAACCTAGTTATTGGTCCCTAAAACAACAAACAAAAAAAATCGGGTACAAATAGGTCTTTCGGGTTAAAAGGTAAGCTGATGGAAAAGTACAAAAGTACAAAGCAAGGCTAGTGGCAAAGGATTTTCATCAAAGGGAGGGATTGGGTTATAATCAAGTGTTCAACCTAGTAGCTAAACCTGCTACAGTAAGGACAATACTCGCAGTTGTAATGAAAAGGGTTGGAAGGTCAAACAGTTTGAGTTTAATAATGCTTTCCTCAATGGTGATTTGCATGAGATAGTCTATGCGGTGTAACCAAAGGCTATGAGCTTAGTTTTGGTTTGATATTCAAACTCAAGAAGACACTCTATGGGATAAAGCAAGCCCCACGAGCTTGGTACCTCAAGCTCAGCAGCACACTATTCAGCTTTGGCTTCACCAGTACAACCTTAGATCCCTGTCTCTTTGTGCATCATTGCTCGATGTCCACCACCTATCTACTGGCCTATATTGATGACATTTTCGTCACAGTCACTAATTCCACTGAAATCAAGAGCTTGATTCAACAGCTGCATGCCATATTCACCCTCAAGGATCTTGGTGAAATGAGCTTCTTTCAAGGGGTTAAAGCGATCAAGAGCTTGCTAAATTCTCTATTTCTCAAACAGTCCAAATATCTTAAAGAGCTCTTATGGAGAGCTAACATGACAAATGCCAAACTAGTGTCGACCCCTATGCTCAGTAGTCCCAAGCTCACAACAAGCACAGGATCTCCCTTTGAAAATCCCTCACTTTATAGATCTGTGGTAAGTGGGCTTCAATATGCCACCATTACTAGACCCGAGATTGCTTACTCTGTCAGCAAGGTGTCTCAATACATGCATGCTCTAACAGATCTACACTGGAAATCAGTGAAGCGAATTCTTTGCCACCTGGTAGGGACGATTGATCTGGGTTTACAGATCCACAAGAGTGACAACTTAAGAATCATGGCCTTCTGTGATTCAAATTGGGCCACAGACACTGATGATGGCAAGTCTGTCTCAGGATATTGTGTTTTTCTTGGCACGAATCTAATCACCTGGTCGAGTGGAAAGCAATAGACAGTCTCAAGGTCTAGCATTGAGGCTGAATTTTGAGTGTTAGCTGACGCTTTGACAGACACAATTTGATTGCAAAAATTACTACAAGAGATGCATTTACCACCTGGCCCAGTACCCATAATATTTTCTAACAACCAAAACACAATACTGATGACTAGAAATTCAGTTTTCCACAACCGGTCTAAGCACTTTGAGATAAATCTATACTTCATGAGGAATAGAGTAGTGCAGCAACTAGCTCGTATAGTTCACATACCCTCACAGAATCAGCTTGCCAATATACTGACAAAACCACTTTCTCAAGCAACATTTCACAATCTCAGGCCAAAACTTCGAGTAGGAGAAGAAACATCAAGACCTGCCATAAGTTTAAGGGAGGATTTCAGTGAGGCTATGCCAGGGAAGCATCACCCTTCAAATTAAGGGAGGATATTAGGAGTAACCCATAGACAATTAGCAGCTAGAGAATTGGCACTAATTCTATTATCTGAACTGTCAATGAGTTAGGAATGTGGTAAGTTGGCACTAGTTAATTATAGCTCTCACTATATATAAATAGCAGGTTGCAGTTCAGTTTAAGGTTCAATGTTTAATGTTTCACTTTTATTTCTCTCTCTCTCTCTCTCTCTCTCTCTCTCTCTCTCTCT
>NC_029788.2:41377737-41403284 GCF_000816755.2 Arachis ipaensis | reverse complement strand
ATTATAAAAAAATTAGAGTAATTACCTAAATTAATTTTTGAGATTTTCTAAGTCAGGCATTTTAATTTTTCAAGTTTTAAAATACACAAAACAGTTCTAATATTTATGTTCATTAGATGATACAATCTCCTCCATTGGTCAGTAATGGTGACTGTTGACGTGAAACGTTAACTTGCACACGTGGCTGTTAAATGTCCTCATGTGCATTCTGGACAAATCAGTCCCCATAGTAAAGTACAAAATAGTCCTCGAAGAATTTAAAAAATCTCAAAATAATTCTTAAAAAAATTTAAAAATTCTAAAATAGTCTCTTCGAATATTTTTAATCTTTTTCAAAAGTTATCGTCTTATAATAATTTTGCTATCAGAAAAATAAAATATTATTAAAAAATATATAATAAATAAAGAATACAAAAAATAACAAAATATATATTAAAATATAATTTTATTTATTAACACTAAAATGTTATAAGAAATAATATTATTTAATCATTAACATATGATACCTATATTGAGATGGTGTAGAAATCATAGTAATAACAACAAAATATAAGAAGTTATTGAATTACGAAAGCCATTATTCATATATCCAACCTTCTAAAATATTGACACCAAATAAATTTAGAAAAATATTCTCAAGTGAAAGAAAATTCTTGGCATAATTGCTAACTACTATGGTAGCTGATAAGCAGATAATTTATACCCTTTTTGGCATTATTTTTACATAGTTTTTAGTATGATTTAATTACTTTTTATTATATTTTTATTAGTTTTTATTCAAAAATCACATTTCTGGACTTTACTATGAGTTTGTGTATTTTTCTGTGATTTCAGGTATTTTCTGGCTGAAATTGAGGGACCTGAGCAAAAATCCGATACAGATGCTGAAAAAGGACTGCAGATGTTGTTGGATTCTGACATCCCTGCACTTGAAGTGAATTTTCTGGAGCTACAAAAGCCCAATTGGCACGATCTCAATTGCTTTAGAAAGTAGACATCCTGGGATTTCCAGAAATATATAATAGTCCATACTTTGCTTGAGATTTGATGGCCCAAACTGGCGTTCAAAGTCAGCTTAAAACATCTTGGCGTAAAACGCCCAAACTGGCACCAGAATTGGAGTTAAACGCCCAAACTGGCACCAAAGCTGGCGCTTAACTCCAGAAACATCCTAAGCATGAAAAACCTTCAATGCTCAGCCCAAGCAACACCAAGTGGACCCGGAAGTAAATTTCTGCACTATCTGCACTTAGTTACTCATTTTCTGTAAACCTAAGTTACTAGTTTAGTATAAATAGCACTTTTTACTATTATCTTAGGGACTTTTGATGTTCTCATAGAGTATTGTTCACGTTTGGAGGCACTTTCACTTATGTATTTTCTACGGTGGAGTTTCTACACCTTATAGATTAAGGTGTGGAGCCCTGCTGTTCTTCATGAATTAATGCAATTACTACAGTTTTTCTATTCAATTCACGCCTACTTCTTCTCCAAGATATACTCTCGTACTTAATTTAGTTAAGTCAGAATGAAGGGGTGACCCGTGATAATCACCCAATCTTCGTTACTCGCTTAGCCAAGATCGCGTGCTTGACAACCACAAAGCGGTCTACATGATATTCAACGTAGTCATTGGACGACAGCTGGAGTATACTCTCTTGGATATCTAATACACGGACCGAGTCCGTGAGATTAGTATCTTCGTGGTATAGGCTAGAATTATTGGCAGCCATTCCTGGGATCCAAAAAGTCTAAACCTTGTCTGTGGTATTTCGAATAGGATCTGGGAAGGGATGACTGTGACGAGCTTCAAACCTGCGAATGTTGGGCGCAGTGACAGTGTGCAAAAGGACAATGGTCCTATTCCGACGCTAGCGGAAACCGACGGATGATTAGCCGTGCGGTGACAGCGCATATGGATTTGATTTCATCCGAGAGGATCATACAGCTTACCATAGAAGGAGGTAACGCATGGTTGGAAGAAGGCAATGGGAAAGCAGAGGTTTTGAAGCAACTTTATCTTATTTTATATTTTATTTATATTTTAATTATCAAAACCTCATAACCATTTAAATCTGCCTGACTGAGATTTACAAGGATGACCATAGCTTGCTTCAAGCCGACAATCTCCGTGGGATCGACCCTTACTCACGTAAGGTATTACTTGGACGACTCAGTGTACTTGCTGGTTAGTTACGCAGAGTTGTGAAGAAGTGTTGAGATCATGTTACGCGCACCAAGTTTTTTGGCGCCGTTACTGGGGAACAAGCAATTTGCGTACCAAGTTTTTGGCGCCGTTGCCGGGGATTGTTCGAGTTTGGACAACTGACCGTTCATCTTGTTGCTCAGATTAGGTAATTTTATTTTATGTTTAAGCATTCTATTTTTAATTTTCAAAAAATAATTCAAAAAAAATTATTAAAAATATACAATATTTTATTTTGTTCTTCAAAATTTTTAAGAATGAATTCTAGAGTTTCATCATGATCTGTTGAAGCCTGGCTGGCTGTCAAGCCATGTCTAATTTTTTTTTGGACCGAGGCTTCCACTTATCATGGCAAGAGCCTTTAGATTCCCATCTATTTGGCTGTTGTATGTCTGATTTGTATGCTGAAGCTTGGCTGGCCATTTGGCCATGTCTAATCTTTTGGACCGAAGCTTTCACATAAGGCTTGGCTAGCTATTTAGCCATGTCTAAAATTTTGGACCGAAACTTTAGACTAACATTGCATGATTCCTGGAGTTCCTATTAAAAATTTTGAATTTATTTATTTTCTCTTTTTCCAAATAATTTTTGAAAAATTACAAAAAATTTAATAAAATCAGAAAAACCAAAAAATATTTTGTGTTTCTTGTTTGAGTCTTGTGTCGAATTTTAAGTTTGGTGTCAATTGCATGTTTTAATTTTTCTAAAAAATTTTCGAAAATCCATGTATGTGTTTTTCATGATCTTCAAGTTGTTCTTGATGAATTTCTTTGTTTGATCTTTAAATTTTTCTTGTTTGGTGTCTTTTCTTGTTTTTCATATGCATTTTTGAATTATTAGTGTCTATAGTTTAAAAATTTTTTAAGTTTGGTGTCTTGCATGTCTTTCTTTTCTTAAAAATTCTTTAAAATTATGTTCTTGATGTTCATCATGATCTTCAAAGTGTTCTTGGTGTTCATCTTGACATTCAAAGTGTTCTTGCATGCATTATTAGTTTTGATCTTAATTTCTTGTATTTTGCATCATTTTTATGTTTTTCTCTCTCCTCACTAAAAATTCAAAAATAAAAAAATATATATTTCTCTTATTTCACTCATAAATTTCGAAAATTTGAATTGATTTAGTCATAAAGTTTTAAAATTTAGTTGTTTCTTGTTAATCAAGTCAAAGTTTCAAATTAAAAATTCTATCTTTTTCAAATCCTTTTCAAAAATCAAATCTTTTCAATTTTCTTCTCAATATTTTCGAAAATTTCATAATTGAATTTCAAAATCTTTTTCTTATTTTTATTTTATATTTTCGAAATTAATTGCTAACATTTAATATTTTGATTCAAAAATTTTCAAGTTTTTAGTTGCCTATTAAGAAATGACCAATCTTTAAATTCTATAATCATATCTTTTAATTTCTTGTTAGTCAAGTAATCAACTTTAATTTCAAAAATCAAATCTTTTTAATTTTCTTTTCAAATCTTTTTCAAAATGATTTTCATTCATGTCTTTTTCAAAATTTATTTTCAAAATCCCTTTTTCTAACTTCTTATCTTTTCAAAATTGATTTTCAAATCTTTTTCAATTAACTACTTGACTTTTTGTTTGATTTTAAAAGTTTTCTATTTCAATCATATCCTTTTCAAAACCACCTAACTACTTTTCTCTCTCAAATTTTTGAAAATCACTGACTGAAACGCAAGCTGCATCAGGCAGTACTAACGAAGCCTCCCCTGAAAGAGAAGCTTATGACCTTGAGAATCCTGCAATGGAAGAGGTGAATTACATGGGAGAATCCTATGGAAACACCTATAATCCTTCATGGAGGAATCATCCTAATCTCTCATGGAAGGATCAACAGAAGCCTAATCAAGGCTTCAATAATAATAATAATGGTGGAAGAGCACGGTTTGGCAATAACAAACCTTTTTCATCATCTTCTCAGCAACAGACAGAGAATTCTAAGCAAAGCCACTCTGACTTAGCAACTGTAGTCTTTATTCTATCTAAGACCACTCTCAGCTTTATGACTGAAGCAAGGTCCTCCATTAGAAATTTGGAGGCACAAGTGGGTCAGCTGAGTAAGAAAGTTACAAAAATCCCTCCTAGTACTCTCCCAAGCAATACAGAAGAGAATCCAAAAAGAGAGTGCAAGGCCATAAATATAACCAACATGGGCGAACCTAGTGAGGAAGAAAAGGCAGTGATCTCCAATGAGGAAGACCTCAATGGACGTCCACTAGCCTCCAAGGAGTTTCCTAATGAGGAACCAAAGGAATCTGAGGCTCATATAGAGACCATAGAGATTCCACTAAACTTATTGTTGCCATTCATGAGCTCTGATGAGTATTCTTCCTCTGAAGATGATGAAGATATTGCTGAAGAGCAAGTTGCTCAATATCTAGGAGCAATCATGAAGCTAAATGCCAAGCTATTTGGTAATGAGACTTGGGAGGATGAACCCCCCATTGCTCATCAATGAACTAAATGATCTGGTTCAACTGAAATTACCTCAGAAGAAACAGGATCCTGGAAAGTTCTTAATACCTTGTACCATACGCACCATGACCTTTGAGAAGGCTCTGTGTGACCTGTGATCAAATATAAACCTCATGCCACTCTCTATAATGGAGAAACTAGGGATCTTTGAGGTACAAGCTGCTAAAATCTCACTAGAGATGGCAGACAATTCAAGGAAATAGGCTTATGAACTTGTAGAGGATGTCTTAGTGAAGGTTGAAGACCTGTACATCCCTGCTGATTTTATAATCCTAGACACTGGGAAGGATGAGGATGACTCCATCATCCTAGAAAGACCCTTCCTAGCCACAGCAAGAGCTGTGATTGATGTGGACAGAGGAGAGCTAGTCCTTCAATTGAATAAGGACTACCTTGTGTTTAAGGCTCAAGGATATTCTTTTATAACCATGGAGAGAAAGCATGAAAAGCTTCTCTCAACACAGAGTCAAATAGAGCTCCCACACTCAACTTCTAAGTTTGGTGTTGGGAGGCCACCATTGAGCTCTGAATCTCTGTGAAGCTCTCTAAGAGCTTCACTGTCAAGCTATTGACATTAAAGAAGCGCTTGTTGGGAGGCAACCCAATGTTATTTAATTATATTTATTTGTTTTCCATTGTTATTTTATGTTTTCTTTAGGTTTATGATCATGTGAAGTCACAAAAATAAATGAAAAATAAAAAACAGAATGAAAAATAGCATAAAAAATAGCACACCCTGGAGGACAGGCTTACTGGCATTTAAACGCCAGTAAGGATAGTAGAATGGGCGTTTAACGCCTAGCCTGGCAGCATTCTGGGCGTTAAACGCCAGAATGGGCAGCACTCTAGGCGTTTAACGCCAGAAAGAGCTGTCTGGCATCTGGCTGGTGTTAAACACCAGAAATGGGCATCTGGCTAGCGTTTAACGCCAGAAATGGGTAGCAGAGTGGCGTTTAACGCCAGAAAAGGTAGTAGAGCTAGTGTTAAACACCAGAATTGGCACAGAATGGGCGCCTAAACGCCAGAATGGTGCAGGGACTCAAATTTCTTGACACCTCAGGATCTGTGGACCCCACAGGATCCCCACCTATCCCACCTTTTCTTCTCTCCTCTTCACACCTTTCCATAACACTCTTCCCCAAACACCATTGACCAATCCCATCAAAACCTCTTCCCCAAATACCCTTCACCTATCAAATCTTACCCTCTTCCCCGTACTCTCTTCACCACTCACATCCATCTATCATTAAACCCCACCTACCTCACCATTCAATTCAAACCATTTCCCTCCCAAACCCAACCCCTCATACACGGCTACCCTCTCTCCCTTACCCTATAAATACCCCTCCTCACTACCTCAACTTTCATACATCACAAACACTTCTCTCCCCCTTGGCCGAACCACTCACCTCCCTCCATCTTCTCCATTTCTTCTTCTTCTACTCCTTTCTTTCTTCTTTTGCTCGAGGACGAGCAAATCTTCTAAGTTTGGTGTGGGAAAAGCTAAAGCTTTTAGTTTTTCCATAACCACTAATGGCACCTAAGGCCAGAGAAACCTCTAGAAAGAGGAAAGAGAAGGCAATTGCTTCCACCTCTGAGTCATGGGAGATGGAGAGATTCATCTCAAAAGTGCATCAAGACCACTTCTATAAAGTTGTGGCCAAGAAAAAGGTGATCCCCGAGGTCCCCTTTAAGCTCAAAAAGAGTAAATATCTGGAGATCCAACATGAGATTCAAAGAAGAGGTTGGAAAATTCTCACTAACCCCATTCAACAAGTCGGGATCTTAATGGTTCAAGAGTTCTATGCTAATGCATGGATCACTAAGAACCATGATCAAAGTTTGAACCCGAACCCAAAGAATTGGCTCAAAATGGTTCGGGAGAAATACTTGGATTTTAGTCCAGAAAATGTGAGGTTGGCATTCAACTTGCCAATGATGCAAGGAGATCCTCACCCTTTCACTAGAAGGGTCAACTTTGATCAAAGGTTGGACCAAGTCCTTAGGGACATTTGTGTGGAATGAGCTCAATGGAAGAGAGATTCAAGAGACAAGCCGGTTCAACTAAGAAGGCTTGACCTCAAACCCATGGCTAGGGGATGGTTGGAGTTTATCCAACGCTCTATCATTCCTACTAGCAACCGGTCTAAAGTTACAATAGACCGGGCTATCATGATCCATAGTATCATGAATGGAGAGGAAGTAGAAGTTCATGAGATCATATCCCTAAAACTCTACAAGGTGGCGGACAAGCCTTCTACTTTGGCAAGGTTAGCCTTCCCTCATCTCATTTGTCACCTATGCAATTCAGCCGGAATTGACATAGAGGAAGACATCGTCATTGAAGAAGACAAGCCCATCACTAAGAAAAGGATGGAGCAAACAAGAGAGCCTACTCATGGACCTCAACAAGAGCATGAGGAAGTTCCTCATCTAGAAATTCCTGAGATGCCTCAAGGGATGCATTTCCCTCCACAAAACTATTGGGAGCAAATCAACACCTCCTTAGGAGAATTAAGTTCCAACATAGGACAACTAAGGATGGAGCACCAAGAGCATTCCATCCTCCTCCATAAAATTAGAGAAGACCAAAGAGCCATGAGGGAGGAGCAACAAAGGCAAGGAAGAGACATTGAGGAGCTCAAGCACTCCATAAGATCTTCAAGAGGAAGAACTAGCTACCATTACTAAGGTGGACCCGTTCTTTAATTTCCTTGTTCTTATTTTTCTGTTTTTTGTTTTCTATGCCTTATGTTTTATTTATGTTTGTGTCTTTATTACATGATCATTAGTGTCTAGTGTCTATGTCTTAAAGCTATGAATGTCCTATGAATCCATCACCTTTCTTAAATGAAAAATATTTTTAATTGCAAAAGAACAAGAAGTACATGATTTCGAATTCTATCTTGAAATTGGTTTAATTATTTTAATGTGGTGGCAACACCTTTTATTTTCTGAATGAATGCTTGAACAGTACATATTTTTGAATTTGCTGTTTATGAATGTTAAAATTGTTGGCTCTTGAAAGAATGATGAAAAATGAGAAATGTTATTTGATAATCTAAAAAATCATAAAATTGATTCTTGAAGCAAGAAAAAGTAGTGAAAAGCTTGCAGAAAAAAAAGAAAAAAATGGCGAAAAATAAAAAAAAAAAGAAAAAGAAAAAGCAAGTAAAAAAGCCAATAACCCTTTAAACCAAAAGGCAAGGGTAAAATAAAAAGGATCTAAAACTTTGAGCATTAATGGATAGGAGGGCCCACGGGAATAAAATCCTGGCCTAAGCGGCTAAACCAAGCTGTCCCTAACCATGTGCTTGTGGCGTGAAGGTGTCAAGTGAAAAGCTTGAGACTGAGCGGTTAAAGTCGTGGTCCAAAGCAAAAAAGAGTGTGCTTAAGAGTTCTGGACACCTCTAACTGGGGACTCTAGCAAAACTGAGTCACAATCTGAAAAGGTTCACCCAGTCATGTGTCTGTGGCATTTATGTATCCGGTGGTAATACTGGAAAACAAAATGCTTAGGGTCACGGCCAAGACTCATAAAGTAGTTGTGTTCAAGAATCAACATACTGAAATAGGAGAATCAATAACACTATTTTACTTCTGAGTTCCTATAGATGCCAATCATTCTGAACTTCAAAGGATAAAGTGAGATGGCAAAACTGTTCAGAAGCAAAAAGGCTACAAGTCCCGCTCATCTAATTGAAGCTAATCTTCATTGATAAGTTTGGAATTCATTGTATATTCTCTTCTTTTCATCCTATTTTATTTTCAGTTGCTTGTGGACAAGCAACAATTTTAAGTTTGGTATTGTGATGAGCGGATAATTTATATCCTTTTGGCATTATTTTTACATAGTTTTTAGTATAATTTAATTACTTTTTATTATATTTTTATTAGTTTTTATTCAAAAATCATATTTCTAGACTTTACTATGAGTTTGTGTATTTTTCTATGATTTCAAGTATTTTCTGGCTAAAATTGAGGGACCTGAACACAAATCTGATTCAGAGGCTGAAAAAGGACTGCAGATGTTGTTGGATTCTGACCTCCCTGCACTCGAAGTGGATTTTCTGGAGCTACAGAAGCCCAATTAGCGCGCTCTCAATTGCGTTGAAAAGTAAACATCATGGGCTTTCCAGCAATATATAATAGTTCATACTTTGCCCGAGATTTGATGGCCCAAGCTGGCGTTCAAAGTCAGCCTAAAATATCTTGGCGTAAAATACCCAAACTGGCACCAGAATTGGAGTTAAACGCCCAAACTGGTACAAAAGCTGGCTTTAACTCCAAGAATAGCCTAAGCACGAAAAACCTTCAATGCTCAGCCCAAGCACACATCAAGTGGGCCCCGAAAGTAAATTTCTGCACTATCTGCACTTAGTTACTCTTTTTCTGTAAACCTAAGTTACTAGTTTAGTATAAATAGCACTTTTTACTATTATCTTAGGGACTTTTGATGTTCTCATAGAGTATTGTTCACGTTTTGAGGCTGGCCTCATGGCCATGCCTATACCTCTTTCACTTATGTATTTTCTACGGTGGAGTTTCTACACCTCATAGATTAAGGTGTGGAGCCCTGCTGTTCTTCATGAATTAATGCAATTACTACTGTTTTTCTATTCAATTCACGCCTACTTCTTCTCCAAGATATACTCTTGTACTTAATTCAGTTAAGTCAGAATGAAGGAGTGACCCGTGACAATCACCCAATCTTCGTTACTCGCTTAGCCAAGATCGCGTGCCTGACAACCACAAAGCGGTCTACATGATGTTCAACGTAGTCATTGGACGACAACTGGAGTATACTCTCTTGGATATCTAATACACAGACCGAGTCCGTGAGATTAGTATCTTCGTGGTATAGGCTAGAATTATTGGCAGCCATTCCTGGGATCCGGAAAGTCTAAACCTTGTTTGTGGTATTCCGAGTAGGATCTGGGAAGGGATGACCGTGACGAGCTTCAAACCTGCGAATGTTGGACGCAGTGACAGTGTGCAAAAGGACAATGGTCCTATTCCGACGCTAGCGGGAACCGACAGATGATTAGCCGTGCGGTGACAGCGCATATGGATTTGTTTTCATCCGAGATGATCATATAGCTTGCCATGGAAGGAGGTAACGCATGGTTGGAAGAAGGCAATGGGAAAGCAGAGGTTCTGAAGCAACAAAGCATCTCCAGACACTTATCTGAATCTCCCACCAATGAATTACATAAGTAACTTTATCTTATTTTATATTTTATTTATATTTTAATTATCAAAACCTCATAACCATTTGAATCTGCCTGACTGAGATTTACAAGGATGACCATAACTTGCTTGAAGCCGACAATCTCCGTGGGATCGACCCTTACTCACGTAAGGTATTACTTGGACGACCCAGTGCACTTGCTGGTTAGTTACGCGGAGTTGTGAAGAAGTGTTGAGATCATGTTACGCGCACCAAGTTTTTTGGCGCCGTTGCTGGAAAACAAACAATTCGCGTACCAGTAGCACAAACAACTTTAACTCTAAGCCTATTTTGTACAATATTACAACAACTAAATTCTAAATTTTTTTAAAGAACATGAACAAAATATTTGAATTTGTCAAGATATTTCTTCTTCAAATATTGCAAAGTATGAGCAGCTTCACATTGAGATTTTATAAATTATCTATATTGATATTGTGGTTGATCAATAGTTATAAATTGACTTCATAAATGACTTAGTTCACATTATATGCAAGCTCCAAAGTGTTGGATTCATAAGTATTTGTACAAACATTTTTAATTATTAAGTGAAAAATTTTATGTTAAACAAGAGTTCTCCTATCTTTTTAAACAACAATACTCATTATTTTTTTCATCATTAAAAAATAATTATAGAATATGACTCCTATAAATTACATTAAATTAATATTTTGCATAGTAAAAAAACAAATATGGGTTTATTTATTTTAAAAATGATTTTTTTTGAAAAAAATCTCTTTTCAAAATTTATTTATAATTTATTTTGAAAATACATAGAAAAATTTTGTATATAAGCATTAAANTCAGGGACTATTTTGAGATTTTTTTTAACTCTTTGAGGACTATTATGTACTTTATTTTAGGAATTGATTTGTTCATAACACACATATAGACACTTAACAACCATGTATGCGAGTTAATGTTTTACGTCAGTAGTCACCGTTAGTAACTAACGAAAAGAGATTATATTATCTAACGAAAATAAACGTTGAGAATTATTTTATATATTTTAAATTTAAAAAACTAAAATATCCAATTTTAAAAATTTTAGAGATTGATTTAGATAATTACCCAAACAACTAAAAGCAATGAGGTGTGTAAAAAATTTATATATTTGCCAAAAACAACAATATCTACTTAATATACTAAAACTGGGTTTTTTCCCAACTAACGAAGGTGACGTGTCGATCTCTCATGACTCCATTTTCCCTCCAAAATGAACTTTCCTATTCTCTATTCTAAATTATTTTATAAAAAATATATTTATTATAATTAATATTTAATGAATAATACATAATTATACTAATTTAGGAACATATCTTTATTTTTAGAAAGTACTATTTTCATGTAATTAAAGCACTCTTCTCTCTTCTAAAATTATTTTTAGAAAAATATCTTTATTATAATTATATTACAATTAGCATATGATACTAACGTTCATAGTAGTAAGCTGATATTGCAATAATTAATTTCTATAATTATTTTTGTACTACTAAAGGTTATATATAGTGTTTCTTTGTGGTTAGTGAGTCTAAATCTAAGAATCAAAGCATTTTTTTTCTAATCTGTTATTCTTTTTTGATTGGGTAATTATTTCTAAGGAGCTTTGTAGGTCAAGTTCAAGTCACATCCCCTCTACGTTTTCTACGTTTGTCCAAAAATATTCGAAGTGGAGCATATAATGAGATCGAATTTTCTCAATTTAGGTTCAATTTTGAAAAATTCGTGCCAACCTTCAAGATGCAATTCAAAGATTGGTACAATATTTAATTTTTTTTTCTTAAACTTTTTGTATTAAAAATAATTTTATAACATATTGTATCTTTTTCAGAAACTACCGGTCTTTTGGTGCATTAATGCAATGCCATTGAAGAGAATAAAGTCAATTTAATTTGACAATTTTAACAAGATAGTCTGAATTTGTACCGATTCTAAGTATTCGATCTTATGATGTTATTTCGGTTGATTGTTACGAGAATGACTCTAATCTATAAGTATCTAAGGATTAGAATAGATTAAATATTATTTAAATAATTTCGTTTTAACTTTGTTTTCTTTTTTGATATATGTATCACCTTTTTTTTTTTTGTATTTCAAATTAGTAATACAATTATTAAGAGAAATATAATTCATCAATAAATTAGAATGATTAAAAGTTTAATTAAGATTAACTAACATCTGTTTTGGACCCAAGATTGATTAATTAAGATTAAGGCGTAAAAAAGGAAAAAAGAGTTACAATACGTGATTTTGCTTTCTTGCTAATATATAAAAATACGTGAAAGAAAAAAATTAAAATATCACCATTTAAAAAAAAATTGTTAATCATACATATGAAAAGGGATTGAGGAATATGCATGGATATAAAAAATAAAAAATTATTACATGATTGTAGAATAAAAAATAATCATATATATATAAAAAAATAATCATAACAAAAAAATAATTAACATATGTGACTTAAATTTTATATGTACAGACCATACGAGCCATATCCTTCCAGAAAAATTGGGGAGTTAACTGGCACAATGTCTTTTGATAACCACCATGTCCACCAATGGTTGAGTCATGGCACTCATAAAGAAGCTTCGGGATGAGGGACGAAGTAGAAGGGATTATCAGTCGGTCCTTCCAAAACCAAAGACCCTGCCGGTGCTGCAAATTGCCAGACTGAAGATCCACCTCAGAAAATAAATCCGAGGGATTGAAGTGTTGAAGATCGGACCGTAGCTGCGTGAGAATGTCGCAAGTGAGCGAGGTGAGAGTAAGAAATTGGCGAGACAGTCCATCGGCACCTTGATTATCCGAGCCCTTTTTATATTCTATCTCAAAGTCATAACCCAAGAGTTTGGCCAACCAAGTCTGCTGTTCTGGCGTTTGAATGGTCTGAGCTTGGAGTTCCTTGAGGCTCTTGTGATCCGTTCATATCACGAACCTATGACCCAGCAAGTAGTGGCGGAGCTTAGCCACCGCTGCTAAGATTGCTTGCATTTCCTGGGCATAGACGGATTGCTTCTGAGCCGTGCAAGAAAGTTTCTTCGAAAAATAAGCGATGGGATGGCCAGCTTGGCTGAGAATCCCCCCAATACCGGTACCCGAAGCATCTGTCTCAAGCACAAAAGGTTTGGAGAAGTCGGGAAGTGCCAGGACTGGTGCATGAGTTAGAGCCTCCTTCAATGTCACAAAAGCATCCGAGGCTGAAGGCGACCACACAAACCCCTCTTTGCGCAACAAGTCAGTGAGTGGTGCTGCCAGAGTGGCAAAATTGCATATGAACTTTTGATAGTAGCTCGCCAATCCCAAAAACGCCCGGAGTTGCTTTACTGAGGTTGGAGGCGGCCAACAACGAATTGCTTCAATTTTTGAGTCATCCACTCTCACCCCCTCAAGTGAAACCACATGGCCCAGGTACTCAACTTGTGTTCTTCCGAAAGAGCATTTAGAGAGTTTGGCAAATAGGGAATGGTGCTTGAGCACGCGTAAGATATATACCAGATGATGTAGATGAGACTGCCAATCAGCACTATAAACCAGGATATCATCAAAGAAGATGAGGACAAATATTCGTAATACCTCAGAAAAGATAGAATTCATCAAATACCGGAAGGTAGCAGGGGCATTAGTCAGACCAAATGGCATAACGAGCCATTCGTATAAGCCCTGGTGTGTCCTGAAAGCCGTCTTAAAATAATCCTCCGGTCTGACACGAATCTGATGGTACCCCGAGCCGAGGTCAAGTTTAGAGAAGAACCGAGCACCGAACAATTCATCGAGTAATTCGTCCACCATCGGCATAGGAAAAGAATCCTTGATGGTGGCATGATTGAGGGCCCGATAATCAGTGCAAAACCGCCATGAACCGTCTTTCTTTTTCACCAACAGCACGGGCAAAGAGAAGGGGCTAGTGCTTGGCTGTATGATGCCCTCGGCTAGCATCTCAGCGATGATCCGCTTAATCTCAGCCTTTTGGCTATGAGGATATCGATAAGGGCAGACCTTAAAAAGCAACGTTCCGGGCAACAAGGGAATGGTGTGATCATGTACTCTCGGCAGGGGCAAGCCTTTTGGAACCTGGAAAACAACTGAGTAATCCCGCAATATAGTAGCCAAGTCGGGCGCCAAATCAGAAGGTAATTCCAAAAGAGGAGGGGTGTCTGTAACCGGTTCTTGGAGCTGGAGTGTATACATTTCCATAATCTCATCTGTTATGTGCAAACGCCGCAACTGATGAAATTGTGCCGGGGCTGGGTTGGCATCTTTTTCACCCTGCAAAGTAACCATTTCAGCCCCAACCATGAAGGTAATGAATTTTTCCCTGTAGTTTACCAAATGGGTGTCCAGTGTCTCAAGCCAAATATCTCCTAAAACCAGCTCCTCACTAGCAATGGGAAGTACGAAAGCCGATATAAGGAGCAAATGATCCTGAATGGAAACAGGTAAATCACGAACCTCACCCTCGCATTGGAGCAAAGCACCATTACCCACCTCAACCTTGAATCTGGGGGAATGATGAACGGGCACTGCCAGGCGTCGAACCAAAGCCGGGTGGATGAAGTTATCTGAGCTGCCGCCATCCATGAGTACGCGGATGTCTCTGCCATGCACCAGACCTCGGAACCTAATCGACCGTCGGGCAGGGATGCCGGCCATGGCATTGTACGAAAGGTGGAGGGGGTCGACCCTGTCCTCAGCTAGTACCGGCGGGATTTGGTCCACTTCCGGAATCTTAATTGCAAAGTCCTGTTCAGGAGGGACTTCCTCTACAGTTTGGATCAGAAAATAGTGCTTAGAAGCACATTTGTGGGAAGGGGAATAGCGCTCGTCACAGGTAAAACAGATGCCCTTTTCTCGCCGAAACTGTATCTCCATTGGAGTTAATTTGCGCATTGTGTTAGGCTTTGGAGGGGTGGGGAGTAGTGGAGGGTTTTGAGGCGGCGGTTGTGCAGGAAAAACGGTAGTGAGTGGTTTAGGGGCTAGGGCGGTGGTAGGTCGAGCCAGCGGTTGCTGTGGCTAAGCAACGGCAGAACGCCAGCATTGGGTGTGGGGCAGAAACTTTTCCTCGAACAATTTGGCAAGAGAAACCGCTTGCAACAAAGAGATCGGTGAGTGGGCTTTCACCTCCCGTTTCAGTTCCGGATGAAGACCACCCACAAAGCAATCCAGAAGCAAAGCATCATTTAAGCCATATGCACGGGCGGCTAGGTCGTTAAAGGATTCAAAGTAAACATTCACCGTGGTGGATTGTTTCAATTTCAGTAGCTCCTCTCGGGGGTTTTCAAAATGGGACGGTCCGAATTGCATTTGCAAGGCAGTGGAGATGGCAAGCCAATCAGTCATAGGTTCGAGTCTCTCCCACATCTGAAACCAAGCAAGGGCCCGACCCTCCAAATTGACGGCCACCAGATCCAATCGTTGGTCCTCCGGGATATCATAGATCCGGAAGAAGCGTTCCACGCGATAGATCCATTGGGAGACATCCTCCGCGCCAGAGAAACGAGGGAAGTCCACTTTCATCTGCCGAGGGTGGCCAAAGACAGGGGAGGACGATCCGCGTCTCGGGGATTCCGCCAAGTGCTGGGCGAACTGCTCCTGTAACGAACCAATTCGTTGTGTGAGAGAGGCGAATTGCTCGATGTAGCCATCCGATTGCTCGGTTAAATGAGAAATTGCAGCTTGCAATATTTGGAGACGCGTATTCTCTGTCATTGGAACTCAATGGAAGCACCAAATGATAACAATTGCAAGCTATAAAGGATCCTGATGAAGAATTGAAAGTGGTACTAGTGTAGTATAACAGCACAAGTATAGTATAGCAGTATTAGAGAAGAATCCAAATAATCAGAGTATGAGGGAATTAGATGGAAGGAATGAAGGAATCAATGAATGTAGTCCCGATTCACCTGCAAGGGGAATCTGAATTAGAATGTGAAGTTTTCAGAAAGGGAATGCACAGAGAAAAGTTATCAAGTCAGAAGAGAAGACTCACATTACACACATGTCCCATCAGGGCCTTTTCTCCCTTCTTATTTACCCCCTTTCTTTCCTCTTTGTATATATATATAGTTATTTTTTCATTACATGACATATTTATTATTATATTTCAAATTTAGAGTTTCTTTGATCTAACGTTGCAGTGAAAGAATAACAAGCAAAAAAAATGAAAAAAAATATGGGAACATTCTAAACATGATTACCACTAATCTTTTTTTCTTTAGTTTTCAAATATATTATTTATTTTATTTATTTAGAGTAATAATTAAATTTATTATAACTATAGTAAAATTATCTTTAAACTATTAGTATTATTAGTAAATTTTTTAAAATTATTGACATATTATTAGTATATATAATAAGCAGTAAATTTTCTTTCATGTTTATTAGTTAAAAAATTTATAATTTTCACATAGTCTTTATTCTATTTTTTTCCATACCTAATGGCTATTGACTACGATCCTATTAATAGTATCACCTATTGTAGATTATATGAAGAGAAAGTATGAAAAATAAAGACAAAAATTATAAGGCAATAAAAAGTTCCATTCAAATTTGACAAGAATAAGACGGTTTACATAGAAATAGTTCTAATAGATGATAAGATTAATTGATTCATTTACTAAATTTTTTCAAGTAATGCTAAGTTCAATTTATAAATAGAGTTTAATTTTGATGCACTGACAGTGTAAAGCATTTTACATAGTCATGCAATCGCATCCGTTCTTTTGGATGACCATTCACGCGGTCAATGTGAAATGTATTTATTTTTATTGATGTGTCATTACGTAATTGAATACACGTGTAAAACTACTTTACACTGTCAGTGCATCAAAATTAAATTCTTATAAATATTTGCAGTTCATATTTTAAGTACACCATTCACAAGTCAAAGACAATTCTTTTTAATAACTTTGTAAATGCTAATAGCTTTTATATTTAATTTATTTTGCAATACGATAAAATTCATTGTTCAATCAAGTCAAAGACAATTCTTTTTAATAGCTTTGTAAATGCTAATAACTTTTATATTTAATTTGTTTTATAATACAATAAAATTCATTGTTCAATCAAGAATTATTTGACAAAAATATTTGAGAATGAATTGGTAGAAACGAAAGTCTATGTCTTCTCAAATTTTGAGATCGAGAAATCAAGCGGAATATATCTTCTGACTGTACACACGTGCAAAATATCTTTTAAGATGGAGTCAGTATAGTACATTTGGTCGATGATCGTAAAATTCTGGATAATCATTTTAATTTGCTTGCTCATGCTGATATATTGAAACAAAAAAATGAATGATTCTACTTATTTGGTACGTAATTAATTTATATTAACCCACACAAAATTATTTTCCTTTTGATTTTAAGTTTTGCCAAAAAATTGTATAATAGCATCATTTTATCGATAACAAAAATTTTAATAGTTTATTTATGAAAATATTTGAAATTGTATTGTGACTTTTTTAAAAGGTATATCATTTTATTAATATACTATTGTTAGTTTTATCGTTTAATATAAAATAAATCAGTAAATTCTTTTTATTTTATACACGTTCGAGGTTATAATTTCTTATATTATTCACTCATTTGTCCTTAATTTGGTACTTTTTATTCAATTTTTTTGTTCAATTAGATGTTATTAGATTCTTGACTAGAAAAGAAAAATTCATATCATGGTCAAAAATAGAGAGAAGTGACCAGTACATTGTGATTGATCTTCATGATTTTTAGTATGTAAAATTTTAATATGAATATTTCTTTAGGTTATAATTATATGTTGTGGTGTAAATTTTTTTTTCTTTATATATTACTACTTACTCCCTTAATTCTCGCTTTCATTCAAAAATGAGAAAAAAATAAGATGTACACTATGAGATCAATTTACAATCCAATTACTTGATCATCTATATGATCACCAAGCAACCGAATACATAATTTATTCTCTAATTTATAAAATTTAACAAAGACATTGGTAAACATATTGGTTTCGCATTTTTTTATATANNNAATTTAACAAAGACATTGGTAAACATATTGGTTTCGCATTTATTTATATATTTTATTTATTTATGTTATATTTGTAATTATATTATATCTCTATTTTTAAATATATTTTTTTAAAAAATATCATTAGTGTTAGCACATTGTGTATTAAATATATTAAATGATAGAAACACATAACTATTTTCTTTTTCAGTCAAGATTAAGTAAAATACTGTAATTTAGACTTGCAATATCAATATATTAATAGTAAAATGAAGAAAAAATGTAATATTATATCAAAAAAATTTTTAAATCATAATTGTAATTTATGATTGAAATAATAATTTAAATATTTTAAACGGGATAATTTTATTTAGAGAATTCATAATTCAAACATAATTTTTATACACTTAATAACTACATTCAAGTTAATACATTTAATACTATATTTAAAAAAATACGAATAATACACATCATATTATTTATTTATTAATTAAATTATTACAATTTAAATTAATTTTAATAAAATAATTTAAAATTATAATTTCAGTTTTATTCCGTGCATGACACGGGTTATTACACTTGTTTATACCATATATTTCGAAAAGCCTAAATAAAGTTTTAAATTGTTAGTTTTTCAACTATACAAAGACCGCAAAATATTAGGTCATTGACCAATGAAATGTTGCCAACATATAGCGCCACATTCACCTTGGGATCAAGATCCGGCTGAAGGTGGATGACACCACCAGTGTTCCAAACATATTCTGTGGGCACTGGTAAGTGGTGACCAAAAGATAGAAAAATTTTAAATGTACTGAAAATATCGGTATTTCAGTTGTTTTAACCGTAATTTTAATTAATATATTATATATATTTTTTATAATTTAAGTCAATAATAAAAACAACTAGAATACTAGTGTTTTTGATATACTTAAAATTCTTGCCAAAAGATAATGTTCGGTTGGTCGGGTACCGGACAGTTCGGGTAGGTATCCTGGGTGAGAGGGTGATCTCGTCTGGTCGTAGGCCACCGGGTTGGAGTAGGCGGGGTCCCGAACACTTTACGTGGAAAGGGAGGTGTCACCTGCAAAGACACTCCGACGCTCTAGTCAGTGAGTGTGCAGGCGAAAAAGGGGGAGAATGAGGTTTGACGTCTCTTGGGAGAAGGGTAGGTCATTCCCCATATATACCGTGTCAGAGGTGGGCCCTGCAGAGACATGCCCACCTTCTTCGAGGCCTCCCTCGCACAGCTGTGGCGAAGCTGTCAGGGACGCATTTCAGGGACGCGTGTCCGGGGCGGAATCTGAGCGTCTCACCCCCGACTGTTCGGGTCGGGTGCTGCTCGGGTTGGGCCGGCCCGTAAACTGCTTGGGCCAGGCCGTAACAGTGCCCCCGACGCACCAGCAATGACTGTGAGGATTGTTGGTGGTGCGTCATCTCCCTTCTCGTGTGGCGTCGTCAGGCCGGCCGTCCGTGGGGTGGACGTGCCTCTTGTGCGTGTGTCTGTTCGTTGTTGGAACGATCATTTGTCGCCTCGTTCTTCGCGCAGGGCATTTAATGCTCATAATGGGCTGGAAAACCCCGTATGCAAAGACTATTTTGCCCCCAGGTCTTTCGCGCTTCCTGGGTGGCAGTTTTAAACAGTTTTGGTTTGATCTTTTTCCTTTACACTCTTGCTCCTACTATCTCATTCTTCTTCACCCAGAAAATCCCAGAGCATTCCAGAGCTTTGTTCTAGCATCTCTGTGCATATTTTCTTCTTCCTTCTCAGTTTTCGCAACCGATTCAGGTAATCTTTGATCCTCTCTCTTTTCTGCTTTATTGTCGTACGTTTACTGCTTGCATTAGCTCCATATTCTTGCTGTTTTTGTTTGATCCTTGTTGCTAGATGGCTTTCTAGTGCCAAGTAAATGCGTTAGGGGAGGGGTACCATTCCAGGGTAGGCTTTTAGGTGGCTTTCATGATAGGTATAGCTTTAGCCATGCTTGATCTTAACTGTTGAATAGGATGGACATAGTTTCTGGGTTTTTCTTGGACTCCCGACCTCATAGACTAATGGAGTGGTAACCCCACTGTAGGTATGCCTCGCGTCGTTTTTCGGGCTTCTCCTTCCGCCGCGAACTATGACCCCTACGCTTGGGTGACCTCCGATGTGAAGGACTCGCCGAATCAAATAGATCTGGAGGAGTTGACGGAGTTCCGGCAAGCCGGGTATCTGTGCGGGGGAACAGACGAGGAGGCCAATTATGACTCCTTCATTCCTGCCCCCATGAGCGGCTGTATGAGATTAATTTTTGCTCCCCCCGGGTTGCCGACTGGATTTGGTTTTACAAAGCCATGTTCACCCAGGTTGGCGTTTGCATACCGTTTTTCGACTTTCAGATGTCACTTCTTAATCGGATATCCGTGTCACCGTCGCAGCTTCATCCGAACAGTTGGGCTTTTATCCGCTGTTTCGAGATGGTTTGTGAATATCTCGAGCTGCCGGTGTCGGTGGATGTCTTTCTCTTCTTCTTCAACCTTACTAACCCTTCCAAACAAGGGAAAGCGAGGAAAGGGTTCCTGTCTTTCCGATCTGCCCAAGGTCGGAGGGTATTTGGCTTGTTCGAGGACTCCTATCATGGGTTCAAAGACAAATATTTCAAAGTTCATCCCGTCAAAGGTCGCCATCCCTTTTGGTTGTCGCTAGAGGGAGAACGCCTCATCCCGACGTATTGGAGCTTCGGGGCGGGGTCTAACACCTTCATTAAGGTGACCTACCAGGGGATGTCCCCTGTAAACAAGAGAATTGCCGACGTGTTGTTTGCAATTTTTGGGAGGAACCCTGTGAACCCCACCTCCTTATGGGTGAACGGGAGGCCGCCAGGAGTTATATTTGTGAGCTGTTTTGTCTTGTACTTTTGCATCGTTTATTATTTAATTTGCTCTTGCCGACTTCGCGACTAACGTATTTGTTTCTCTGTTGTAGTGGAGATGTCTGCTTCGGTAACCGGGCTCGAAAGTTTAGTCAAGACCTTCTTGGAGGATAGCGACGAGGAGAAGGCTGACGAGGAGAAGGTTACCGACAAGAAGGAGGATCGAGCTATGCCTTCGCCTCGGGACACCGAGATGTCCGACAAGAATTCTGCCGGGATGCAGGTTCTCCTATTCTTGAGGAGACGGCTGGCATTGGGCAGTCGTCTTTTACCCATCGGGAGCAGGATGATCTGAAGCTTGTCCCTACTCCCAAGAGGTAGAGGGCATCCTCCAGTCCGGAAGGAACTCTTACCGTGATGGAGAGAAACTTCGATGCTGGGGCCTTTATTGACAGTCAGTTGATTCCCGGTATGGAGGATTACTTTCTTGGTACCGAGCTCACGGGACAGGCGAGGTGGATGTACCGCACGCTTCTCCGCGGGGCGGTGATAGCTCGGAAGGCCGAGTTCGAGTTGTCGGGTATGCAGGCGTTGCAAAGAAAGCTCGATACTGTTGTCCAGGCCAACAACGATTTCAAGGCCCAAGTCGAGAAGCTTCAGGAACAGCTGTCCGCGGCGGAGAAGGGGTGCAAGGATGTCGATGAGTCCTTTGAGGAAAAAATGAAGGTCTCCGATGCCACCGTATCCCGTTTGACCGAACGGAAGATGACTTTGGAGAGCCAGCTCAGCGTCGTGCAAGGTCGGGTGGTCGCTATGGAGAAGGAGCGCGACCAAGCCGTTTCGTTGGCCAAAGCTGTCCAAGCCGAAGTCGAAGATCTCAAGAGGAAGCACAAGGCGACTAAAGAGCAAGGAAAGAACACGATTTTCATGACTGAGGAGGCTCTCAAGGCTCAGGTGAAGATTGTGGTTCCAGACTTCGACACGTCGGCTATTGGGGTCTTCAAAACGATTCAGGACGGCAAGATTGTTGACATGCCCCAAAAGTGAACTCTTGTAACTTGTGCCTTTGCATGGCTTTGTAATGTACTTTTGTCGCAACTGTTAAGATCTTTTTTACTCTCTAATGGTCGCTTGGTCGGCTTCTAATTATCGCCTTTATCTTGTTTGTTCAGTAACGTTTATGTTTTGGTACCGTTTTCTAGTGTGGACTTATTGCTTGTGTCTGTTTTGCCGTTTACATTGGTAACATGGTTGAAACCGTCTTGGTCATACTATCGTGGCCGTTAGTTATGGCTATGATCCGACTAGCTCCCAGGGTGATCAGTCCTGGGTTGCCGTTGAAGAACGCGATTGCGTGGGATACGTATTGGGGAATAGTAGATGGAAGAATTCAGACAAGTAAAAATTGGTCGTTAGCTAAACAATATTCATGAACATGGTAGGCATTTGATTAAAGTAAATCATTGGAAATTAACATTTGACAATAGTAAACATCTATCTAGCTTGTCAGGCCGCTTGGCCGGTGTGTCCAAGCTATGAATAGAAACTCCTCAGGTTACCTGCATTCCATGTTCTCGGGATTTCCTTGCCGTCGAGTCTTTCCAGCTTGTAGGCGCCTTTGCCAAGCACTTCTTTGATTCTGTAGGGGCCTTCTCAGTTTGTCGCCATCTTTCCTTCTCCTGGGGTTGGTAGCCCGACATCGTTGCATCACAGGACGAGGTCTCTTTTCTCAAATTCCCTTCTGAGGACCTTGGTGTTGTAGCGTAGGGCTATTCTTTGTTTCAGCGCTACCTCTGACAAGTGGGCCATTTCACTGACCTCGTCTACTAGGTCTTTGTCCACCGTTTCTTCTACCCCTGCGAGGAGTAACCGCGGGCTCGGCTCGCTGATCTCTATGGGTATCACCGCCTCGACCCCGTACGTTAAGCGGAAGGGGGTTTCTCCTGTGGAGCTTTGCTCGGTTGTTCGGTAGGACCAGAGAACCGAGGCGAGCTCGTCGGCCCATGCGCCTTTTTTGCTATCTAAACGCCTTTTGAGACCCAGTAAGATGATCTTGTTTGCGGACTCCACTTGTCCGTTTGTTTGGGGGTGTTCAACCGAGGAGAACTTCTGTCTTATCCTCAAGCCAGTGAGAAACTTCGCGAACTTCTTGTCAGTGAATTGCGTCCCATTATCCGAAATGACGATCTCCGGGATGCCGAAGTGGGTTATCACCTGCCTCCACATGAACTTCCTACAATTGGATGAGGATATGCTGGCCAGCGGCTCAGCCTCTATCTATTTGGTGTAGTAGTCGATGGCAACTATGAGGTACTTGACCTGCCCCGGGCCAACTGGGAAGGGTCCCAAGAGGTCGACTCCCCACTGCGCAAAAGGTCGAGTGGATGTCAGTAGGCTCAGCTCGGAAGCTGGCGCTCTGTGGAAGTTGGCATTTTGTTGACATTTTGCGCATTTTTTTACGAATTCCTTGGAGTCATTCATCATTGTTGGCCAGTAGTATCCAGTTCGGATGAGCTTCCTAGCTAGGGCTTTGCCCCCGATATGGTGGCCGCAGCACCCCTCATGGACTTCTCTGAGTACACAGTCCGTCTGGTCGGGATGCAGGCACTTCAGCAAAGGTTGGCTGAGTCCCTTTTTGAATAGCTGATCCTGTATGACCGTATATTTGGCGGCCTCCCTTCTTACCGCTTTGGCTTCCTTCTCGTTCTGAGGGAGTTTGCCATTTTCCAAGAAGTCAGTGATGGGGTCCATCCAGGAAGGGCTTATTTTGGTCAGGTGAAGGGCAACTGCCGGCTCTTTCGTGATGCCCTGAATGAGATAGCGGTTGCCGGTTCCAGGTTTTGTGCTTGCCAGCTTGGATAGGAGGTCTGCCCGTGTGTTCCTTTCCCTCAGAACATGTTGGACCGTGACTTCCTCAAACTGTTTGCTTAGTTCCTTGACCCTTTCTAAGTATTTCTGCAGTAGCGAGTCTCTGGATTGGTAGCTTCCATTTACCTGCGCGGTGACGACCTGCGAGTCGCTGCACACTTCCAGCCTCGTTGCTCTGACTTTCCGAGCCAGAACCAAGCCCCCCAGGAGGGCTAGGTATTCTGCTTGGTTGTTCGATACAGGGAACTCGAACTTAACTGATTGTTCGTAGATGAATCCGGCTGGGCTTTCTAGGATGATGTCGGCGCCCCCAAACGTCTGGTTGGAGGCTCCGTCTACATGGAGCTTCCACCGTGTGTCTGTGACTTCGGCTGGGTTCCCGGTTACTTCCACCAGGAAGTCTGCCATTGCTTGCGCCTTGATCGCATGCCGGGGTTCGTAGCTTAAGTCGTATTGGGACAATTCGATGGCCCAGGTCATCATCCTTCCCGCCAGATCAGGTTTTTGGAGCACCTGACGAATCCCTTGATCCGTTCTAACGACCACCTGGTGACTCTGGAAGTACTGTCGTAGTCGGCGGGAGGAGACCAGGAGTGCCAGTGCCAACTTCTCCAGCCTACTGTATCTAAGTTCTGCCCCTTGTAGTGCTCTGCTCACAAAGTAGATTGGTTGCTGGGCCTTCCCTTCTTCCCGTACCAACACCGCTGCAAGCACTCCTTCTGTTATGGCTAGGTACATGATGAGCGGATAATTTATACGCTTTTTGGCATTATTTTTAGTATGTTTTTTGTAGAATCTAGTTACTTTTAGGGATGTTTTTATTAGTTTTTATGTTAAATTCATATTTCTGGACTTTACTATGAGTTTGTGTGTTTTTCTGTGATTTCAGGTATTTTCTGGCTGAAATTGAGGGACTTGAGCAAAAATCAGATTCAGAGGTTGAAGAAGGACTGCTGATGCTGTTGGATTCTGACCTCCCTGCACTCAAAGTGGA
This sequence comes from Arachis ipaensis, assembly GCF_000816755.2. Lineage (NCBI taxonomy): Eukaryota > Viridiplantae > Streptophyta > Magnoliopsida > Fabales > Fabaceae > Arachis > Arachis ipaensis. The sequence continues at coordinate 41,378,660 of NC_029788.2, read as the reverse complement.
TTTTCTGGAGCTACAGAACTCAAAATGGCACACTTCCAATTGCGTTGGAAATTAGACATCCAGGGCTTTCCAGCAATGTATAATAGTCTATACTTTGAACGAGTTTAGATGACGTAAAAGGGCGTTGAACGCCAGTTCTACGCTACTGTCTGGAGTTAAACGCCAGAAACAAGTCACAAACCAGAGTTGAACGCCAGAAATACGTTACAACCTGGCGTTCAACTCCAGAAAGAGCCTCTGCACGCGTAACATTCAAGCTCAGCCCAAGCACACACCAAGTGGGCCCCGAAAGTGGATTTATGCATCAATTACTTACTTCTGTAAATCCTAGTAGCTAGTTTATTATAAATAAGACTTTTTACTATTGTATTAGACATCTTTGGACGCCTGGTTCTTAGATCAGAGGGGCTGGCCATTCGGCCATGCCTAGACCTTTCACCTATGTATTTTCAACGGTAGAGTTTCTACACTCCATAGATTAAGGTGTGGAGCTCTGCTGTTCCTCAAAGATTAATGCAAAGTACTACTGTTTTTCTATTCAATTCAACTTATTTCGCATCTAAGATATTCATTCGCACTTCAACCTGAATGTGATGAACGTGACAATCATCATCATTCCTTATGAACGCGTGCCTCACAACCACTTCCGTTCTACCTTAGATTGAATGAGTATCTCTTAGATCTCTTAATCAGAATCTTCGTGGTGTAAGCTAGAATGATGGCGGCATTCAAGAGAATCCGGAAAGTCTAAACTTGTCTGTGGTATTCCGAGTAGGATTCAATGATTGAATGACTGTGACGAGCTTCAAACTCGAGAGTGCTGGGCGTAGTGACAGACGCAAAAGGAGGGTGAATCCTATTCCAATATGATCGAGAACCTCAGATGATTAGCCGTGCTGTGACAGAGCATTTGGACCATTTTC
>NC_029788.2:41373724-41377603 GCF_000816755.2 Arachis ipaensis | reverse complement strand
ATGCATGTTTTCTTTGCATATAAAAATTTTCAAAAATAAGTCTTGATGTTCATCATGACATTTAAAGTGTTCTTGGTGTTCATCTTGACATTCATAGCATTCTTGCATGCATTCATTGTTTTGATCCAAATTTTCATGCATTGAGTCTTTTTCATGTCTTTCTCTCTCATCATTAAAAATTCAAAAATCAAAAAAATATCTTTCCCTTTTTCTCTCTCAAAATTTCGAAAATTAGATTTGACTTTTTCAAAAAATTTTAAAAATCTAGTTGTTTCTTATGAGTCAAATCAAATTTTCAATTTAAAAATCCTATCTTTTTCAAAATCTTTTTTAAAAATCAAATCTATTTCATTTTTCTTAGTTATTTTTGAAAATTATAAAAATATTTTTCAAAAATATTTTTCTTAATTTTGTCTCATAATTTTCGAAAATAACATCATCAATTAATGTTTTGATTCAAAAATTTCAAGTTTGTTACTTGCTTGTTAAGAAAGATTCAAACTTTGAGTTCTAGAATCATATCTTGTGATTTCTTGTGAATCAAGTCATTAATTGTGATTTTAAAAATTAAATCTTTTTCAAAAACTAATTTAAATCATATCTTTTCAAAAATATCTTCTTATCTTATCTTTTTCAAAAATTTGATTTCAAAATATCTTTTCTAACTTCCTAACTTCTTATCTTTTCAAAATTTGTTTCAACTAACTAACTAACTTTTTGTTTGTTTCTTATCTTTTTCAAAACTACCTAACTAACTCTCTCTCTCTAATTTTCGAAAATATATTCCCTCTTTTTCAAAAATTCTTTTTAATTAACTAATTATTTTAATTTTTTATTTTAATTTTCAAAAATTACTAACCTTTTTTCAAAAACTATTTTCGAAAATCACTAACCCTTTTTCAAAAATAATTTTTGAAAATCCTTCTCCCTCATCTCCTTCTAATTATTTATTCATCTACTAACACTTCTCTTCATCTCACATCACTGCTCCTATCCTTACCTTTGTGTTTGGATTCTTCATTCTTCTTCACCCATATTCCTTTTCTTCTTCTACTAACAATAAGGAACCTCTTTACTGTGACATAGAGGATTCCTCTTCTTTTCTTGTTCTCTTCTCTTTCTTATGAGCAGGAACAAGGAAAAAGGCATTCTTGTTAAAGCTGATCCAGAACTTGAAAGGACTCTGAAGAGGAAACTAAGAGAAGCTAAATTACAACAATCCAGAGACAACCTTATTGAAAATTTTGAACAAGTAAAGGAGATGGCAGCCGAACCCAACACCCAACATGCAAGGAGAATACTTGGTGACTTTACTGCACCCACCCAGAGTTGTGTGCAAGGGCATTTTGCATGCCCAATTTGGTGCAAGGTTGTAAATCCTTGAACACCTCAGGATCTGTGGACCCCACAGAATCACTTCAGGATCTGTGGACCCCACAGGATCCCCACCTACCTCCACTCACTTCTTCTCACCCCTCTTTCACACAATCCCATAAACACTCTTCCCCAAAACTCTTCACCAATCACCTCAATCTCTCTTCCCTATCACCACTTCACCACTCACATTCATCCACTCTTCCCCATAAACCTACCTCATAAACTCCACCTACCTTCAAAATTCAAAATCAATTTCCCACCCAAACCCACCCTTATGGCCGAACCTTACCCCCTCCCTTCCCTATATATAGCCCTCCATTCTTCCTCATTTTCACACAACACAACCCTCTCTTCTCTTCTCGGCCGAATACACCACTCCCCCCTCTCCTCCATATTTTCTTCTTCTTCTTCATCTATTCTTTCTTTTCTTGCTCGAGGGCGAGCAATATTCTAAGTTTGGTGTGGTAAAAGCATAAGCTTATTATTTTTCCATTACCATTGATGGCACCTAAGACCGGAGAATCCTCTAGAAAAGGGAAAGGGAAGACAAAAGCTTCCACCTTTCTTAATACCTTGTACCATAGGCACCATGATCTTTAAGGCTCTGTGTGACCTTGGTTCAGGAATAAACCTCATGCCCCTCCTTGTAATAGAGAAACTGGGAATCTATGGGGTGCAAGCCACTAAAATCTCATTAGAGATGGCAGACAATTCAAGAAAACAGGCTTATGGACAAGTAGAGGACGTGTTAGTAAAGGTTGAAGGCCTTTACATCCCTGCTAATTTCATAGTCCTAGACACTGGGAAGGATGAGGATGAATTCATCATCCTTGGAAGACCCTTCCTAGCCACAGCAAGAGCTGTGATTGATGTGGACAGAGGAGAATTGATCCTTCAATTAAATGAGGACAACCTTGTGTTTAAAACTCAAGGATCTCTCTCTGTACCCATGGAGAGGAAGCACCGTAAGCTTCTCTCATTGCAGAGTCAACCAGAGCCCCCATAGTCAAACTCTAAGTTTGGTGTTAGGAGGCCACAACCAAACTCTAAGTTTGGTGTTGAACTCCCATATCCAAACTCTAAGTTTGGTGTTGGAGAGTCTCAACAATGCTCTGAACACCTGTGAGGCTCCATGAGAGCCCACTGTCAAGCTATTGACATTAAAGAAGCACTTGTTGGGAGGCAACCCAATTTTTATCTAATTTCTATTTTTATTGTTTTTCATGTTTTATTAGGTTCATGATCATGTGGAGTCACAAAATAAATATAAAAATTGAAAACGGAATCAAATTGATTCATAGCATCATGATTGGAGAGGAAGTAGAAGTTCATGAAGTCATCTCCCTTGAACTCTATAAAATAGCCGAAAAGTCCTCCCCCATGGCAAGGCTAGCTTTTCCTCATCTTATTTGCCATCTCTGTTACTCAGCTGGAGCTTTCATAGAAGGAGACATTCCCATTGAGGAAGAGAAGCCCATCACTAAGAAAAGGATGGAGCAAGCAAGAGAGCCCATTCATGGAGCTCAAGAGGTGCATGAAGTTCATCATCATGAGATCCCGGAGATGCCTCCAATGCATTTCCCTCCACAAAACTATTGGGAGCAAATCAACACCTCCCTAGGAGAATTAAGTTCCAACATGGGACAACTAAGGATGGAACATCAAGAGCACTCCATCATCCTTCATGAAATTAGAGAAGATCAAAAATCAATGAGGGAGGAGCAACAAACACAAGGAAGAGACATAGAAGAGCTCAAGGACATCATTGGTTCCTCAAGAAGGAAACGCCACCATCACTAAGGTGGACTCATTCATTGTTCTTACTTTCTCTGTTTTTCGTTTTCTATGTTATGTGCTTATCTATGTTTGTGTCTTCATGACATGATCATTAGTATTTAGTAACTATGTCTTAAAGTTATGAATGTCCTATGAATCCATCACCTCTCTTAAAATAAAGACTGTTTTAATTCAAAAGAACAAGAAGTACATGAGTTTCAAATTTATCCTTGAAGTTTAATTAGTGGTGACAATGCTTCTTGTTTTCTGAATGAATGCTTGAACAGCGCATATGTCTTTTGAAGTTGTTGTTTAAGAATGTTAAATGTTAAAAGAATGATGACTAGGAGACATGTTATTTGATAATCTGAAAAATCATAAAAATGATTCTTGAAGCAAGAAAAAGCAGCAAAGAACAAAGCTTGCAGAAAAAAAAAATAAAGAGAAAAAGCAAGCAGAAAAAGCCAAAGCTCTTAAAACCAAGAGGCAAGAGCAAAAAGCCAGTAACCCTTAAAACCAAAAGGCAAGGGTAAGAAAAAGGATCCCAAGGCTTTGAGCATCAGTGGATAGGAGGGCCTAAAGGAATAAAATCCTGGCCTAAGCGGCTAAACCAAGCTGTCCCTAACCATGTGCTTGTGGCGTGAAGGTGTCAAGTGAAAACTTGAGACTGAGCGGTTAAAGTCAAGGTCAAAAGCAAAAAAAGAGTGTGCTTAAGAACCCTAGACA
>NC_029788.2:41367950-41373175 GCF_000816755.2 Arachis ipaensis | reverse complement strand
ATTGATAGTTTGGAATTTATAGTATATTCTCTTCTTTTTATCCTATTTGATTTTCAGTTACTTGGGGACAAGCAACAATTTAAGTTTGGTGTTGTGATGAGCGGATAATTTATACGCTTTTTGGCATTGTTTTTAGTATGTTTTTAGTAGAATCTAGTTACTTTTAAGGATGTTTTTATTAGTTTTTATGTTAAATTCACATTTCTGGACTTTACTATGAGTTTGTGTGTTTTTCTTTGATTTCAGGTATTTTCTGGCTGAAATTGAGGGACTTGAGCAAAAATCAGATTCAGAGGTTGAAGAAGGACTACTGATGCTGTTGGATTCTGACCTCCCTGCACTCAAAGTGGATTTTCTGGAGCTACAGAACTCAAAATGGCACGCTTTTAATTGCGTTGGAAAGTAGACATCCAGGGCTTTCCAGCAATGTATAATAGTTCATACTTTGAACGAGTTTAGATGACATAAAAGGGCGTTGAACGCCAGTTCTATGCTGCTGTCTGGAGTTAAACGCTAGAAACAAGTCACAAACCAGAGTTGAACGCCAGAAATACGTTACAACCTGGCGTTCAACTCCAGAAAGAGCCTCTGCACGTGTAACATTCAAGCTCAGCCCAAGCACACACCAAGTGGGCCCCGGAAGTGGATTTATGCATCAATTACTTACTTCTGTAAACCCTAGTAGCTAGTTTATTATAAATAAGACTTTTTACTATTGTATTAGACATCTTTGGACGCTTGGTTCTTAGATCAGAGGGGCTGGCCATTCGGCCATGCCTGGACCTTTCACCTATGTATTTTCAATGGTAGAGTTTCTACACTCCATAGATTAAGGTGTGGAGCTCTGCTGTTCCTCAAAGATTAATGCAAAGTACTACTGTTTTTCTATTCAATTCAACTTATTCCGCTTCTAAGATATTCATTCGCACTTCAACCTGAATGTGATGAACGTGACAATCATCATCATTCCTTATAAACGCGTGCCTGACAACCACTTCCGTTCTACCTTAGATTGAATGAGTATATCTTAGATCTCTTAATCAGAATCTTTGTGGTGTAAGCTAGATTGATGACGGCATTCATGCCGGAAAGTCTAAACCTTGTCTGTGGTATTCCGAGTAGGATTCAGGGATTGAATGACTGTGACAAGCTTTAAACTCGCGAGTACTGGGCGTAGTGACAGACGCAAAAGGAGGGTGAATCCTATTCCAGCATGATCGAGAACCTCAGATGATTAGTCGTGCTGTGACAGCGCATCGGACCATTTTCACAGAGAGGAGATCGACCCTTACTCGCGTAAGGTTTATTACTTGGACGACCCAGTGCACTTGCTGGTTAGTTGTGCGAAGTTGTGATAAAAATTTGAGATTACAATTGAGCGTACCATGTTGATGGCGCCATTGATGATCACAATTTCGTGCACCAGTACAGATAGAGTGGTTCTCCATTCTTGGGCTTCCCGAGCACCGGGGGTGCTGCTAGAATCTATTTTGAAGTGGTTGAAAGCTTCTTCACACGCAGGGGTCCACTCGAACGCTATTCCCTTCTTCATTAAACCGAAGAAGGGTAGGGCCTTTGCTGCCGATGCACCCAGGAAATGGGACAACGCGGTGAGCCTTCCCGTTAGCCGCTGAACGTCTTTGATGTAGCCTGGACTCCTCATCTGGAGTATTGCTCGGCCCTTTTCAGGGTTGGCCTCCATTCCCCTCTGGGTTATCATGAATCCCAGGAACTTTCCGGCCTCCATGGCAAAGGCGCACTTAAGCGGGTTGAGCCTCATGCTGTGTTGTCGGAGGGATGCGAACACGTTCTCTAGGTCGCTTATGAGAACGTCAGGCCGGGTGGTCTTTGCGAGGATATCATCCACGTAGACCTCAACCGTCTTGCCCATGAGGTCGCTGAATATTTTGTTCATCAGCCTCTGGTATGTTGCCCCGCGTTCTTCAGGCCAAACGGCATCACCCTGTATCAGTAGGTCCCCCCTGGCTTTATGAACGTCGTTTTATCCTCGTCTGGCCGGTGCATCGGTATCTGATTGTAGCCGGAGTAGGCATCCATGAAACTCAGATATCAGTATCCCGCAGCCGTGTCGACGAGTGCGTCGATGTTGGGGAGGGGGTAACAGTCCTTAGGGCATGCTTTATTGAGATTGGAGTAGTCCACACACATCCTCCATTTCCCATTGTGCTTTTTTACCAGGACCACGTTTGATAGCCAGGTCGAATAGTCCAGTTCCCGGATGAACCCTGCTTCGAGGAGGCTGGCCGTCTGTCTGGCCACTTCCTCTGCCCTTTCCTTAGACATTTTTCTCCTCCTTTGAGCCACTGGTTTGGCTTCCGGTCTGATGGCTAGGTGGTGTGACATGAGACCGGAGTCTATACCCGGCATGTCGGCAGGTGTCCAGGCAAACAAATCGCCGTTGGCTCTGATCATTTCCATCAAAGGTTCTTTCAACTCGTGGGGGAGGTTCCTATTCACGAACGTGAATTTTTCCTCCGAGTTTTCGACCCTAAACTTTTCCAGGTCCCCTTCGGGTTCGGGTCTGGGTTTGTCGTCAACTCTGGCATCCAGGTCGGCGAGGAATACTCCTGATGCCTCTTTAGACTTCTTTCTTAACGAGAGACTGGCGTTGTCGCAAGCGGCTGCTGTTTCCAATTCTCCCCTCACAGACCCTACTAACCCTTCTTCAGTTATGAACTTCATTACCAACATCCTTGTGCTGATGACTCCTCCTAGGTCGTTGATTGTCTTTCTCCCCAAGATGATGTTGTAAGCGGTGGAGTCTCGTAGGATCACGAACTCGGCCATTATCGTTCTTCTCCCCTGGCCTTGTCCCAATGAGGTTGGTAGGGTGATTATGCCATCTGACTTGATGAAATGGTCACCAAGCCCCACGACGCCGTGCTGGTGAGTCTGTAGGTCGGCGTTCCTTAGGCCTAAGGCATCGAACACATTGCGGAACATGATGTTCGAGTCTGCCCCCGTATCTACAAGGATTCGTTTGACGAGACCGGTTCCTACTCTAGCCGTTATGACCATGGGGGGCTTTCTCCGACTTCGTCAAACCACTGATCTTCTGGGCCGAACGAAATGTGTGGGAGCTTCCTCGTGCCTCGCGCAGAGGACGAGGAGACCGCCAGGACTTTGGCGTCTTTCCTTTGTGCCGACCTCGACTTAGGTGCCGCGTTCCTAGCTGTTACCACATTCACTATGGTGAGGCCCCGGTCGTCTTCCTCCGGTTCTTGGCGTCGCTTGGCTGCCCGAGTCCTGTCCTCGCCGTCATGGTCGCGGTTTCGTCGTCTCGGCTCTCTAATGAAATGGGAAAATTTATCTAGCTTCCCATCCCTGATCGCTTGTTCCAACGCGTCCTTCAGGTCGAAGCAATCCTGTGTTTTGTGCCCGTAGCCTTTGTGGTAGTCGCAGTAAAGGCTTCGATTTCTCCCTGTTCGTTCCTTCAGTGGTCGGGGTTTCGACAAGATCCCCTTTTCGGCGATTTGTTGATAAACTTCCATGATTGGTGTCGTGAGGGGAGTGTAATTGGTGAACTTCCCGACCCGAGAAAACAGTCTGGGTGCCTTGCTCGGACCGCCGTCCCTGGCATGTTCCTTTTGACCTTCTCTGCCCCCGCAGTGCCGGTCTTGGTTATAGGAAGGCTGCCGTTTGTTGGCGGCCACGACTTGGCTCACTTCTTCGTCGTTGATGTACTCCTTGGCTACACATTGGATCTCCTGCATGGTCCACACCGGCTTCGTGGTGAGGTGCTTTCTGAAATCCTCGTTCAGAAGTCCGTTTGTCAGGCACAAGCTTGCAACTGAGTCTGTCAGCCCGTCTATTTCTAGGCACTCGTCGTTGAATCTATCAAGGTATTTCCTGGTCAGCTCGTCGGGTCGCTGAGTCACCCCGAGCAGGTTGATTGGGTGCTTCGCTTTTGCTATCCTGGTCATGAATTTGGCTAAAAAGGCATGGCTGATGTCCGCGAAACCGGTCACCGAGCCCTGCGGGAGGTTATTGAACCACCGTATTGCAGGTCCCGCCAGGGTGACCGGGAAAGCACGGCACCTTACCTCGTCTCCCACTCCCTCCAGGTTCATCCTGGCCTCAAAGGTCGTGAGGTGCTCCAGCGGGTCTTGCGTTCCGTCGTACCTCATGTCCATTGGCTTGTCAAAATGTTTTGGCAGCCGGACCTCGAGTATGGAACGATGAAATGGGGTCGCTCCCATTATCACGGGTCCCCACGTTCTCGGCGTTCTCCCTTCGTCGGCGTCCCGACGAGCGCCTTCGTGTCCGCGATCTGTAGTACGCCACCCCTCATGCCTGGCATAGATGACGGGGTCGTGGCGTCTTCTCGCGCGTCCTCTTTCTCCCGCGCTCTCGGACTTAGCCTGGGGGCTGGCCGTGCGTCTGGAGTGGCTCCTAGAGTGAGAGCGGGAGTGGTTTTGTTCTGGGGTGTGCTGGTCGTGTTCCCTGTCTGCCAGCCGGCGTTCCAAGTCTTGCATCCTGTGGCGTAGTTCTGGCATTATTCTGGCGTGGTTGTCGCCAGTTCCCCCGAAGGGGCGTCTCTCGTGAGATTGTGTTGTGTGTCTTGGAGGGGATCTTGTGCGCTGCTGGGAGGCAGTCGCGGCATGGTCCTCTTCGGGCTCGGCCTCGCGGCCTGTTCCACCTTGGACCAGTACGAAGTCCACGGACGAATCCCCACAGACGGCGCCAATGTTCGGTTGGTCGGGTACCGGACAGTTCGGGTAGGTATCCTGGGTGAGGGGGTGATCTCGTCTGGTCGTAGGCCACCGGGTTGGAGTATGCGGGGTCCCGAGCACTTCACGTGGAAAGGGGGGTGTCACATGCAAAGACACTCCGATGCTCTAGTCAGTGAGTGTGCAGGCGAAAAAGGGGGAGAATGAGGTGTGACGTCTCTTGGGGGAAGGGTAGGTCCTTCCCCATATATACCGTGTCAGAGGTGGGCTCTGCAAGGACAGGTCCACCTTCTTCGAGGCCTCCCTCGCACAGCTGTGGCGAAGCTGTCAGGGACGCGTGTCAGGGACGCGTGTCCGGGTCGGAATCTGAGCGTCTCACCCCCGACCGTTCGGGTCGGGTGCTGCTCGGGTCGGGCCGGCCCGTAAACTGCTTGGGCCAGGCCGTAACAGATAATATGTATACCGAATTCTTTTTTTAGAAAATGCATCACTTTCTTTTAGGTAAGAGTGTAAAACATTGGTAATTGTGATGAT
>NC_029788.2:41360955-41367064 GCF_000816755.2 Arachis ipaensis | reverse complement strand
ACCACGAAGCTCCTTAGTATTCTGCTTTTTCATGATATCTGCTTGCAGAGATGGGCTTCTGGTAATTATTCTATAGTGTTGGGCTGGTATTAAAATTGCTATATTTTGGACTGTAATATAAAATTTTTGTTATAAACTATTATCTTAAAAAGTGTTTAGTGACCAAAACTTAAAAAGGTGTTTATTATCAAAATAATCGTCTTAAGCAACGACCCTCCTCCCCAAAAAAAAAAAGTGTCATCAATATTGAACTTATTTTTTATTTTATAAAAAATATCTGTACACTTTTTTCAGTTACAAATATTCTTATGCATTTCCATCTTTATATTTGGGTAACCGTTGCAATTACCAAACACAACCCAAAACGAGTCATGTCTAATAGAAGAGTAGGAAAATATTTTCCTTTCAGCTTGAGGGACCAAGGGGGAGTGATAAGGTAGTTATGACTTAACGTAGTTAGTTTATTACAGTTAATGTTAGTTACACTCACACGTTATTGTCAAAAATGGCTACATATGTGACAAATTATATGACCGCAATGTCCTTTTAATACCATGTATACGATCCTTACATTCATCTAATATATCATAGTTTGTTTAAATATCATGTTCAATCTCATTAAACATTTTCATTTCTTGTACTAGTCACAGTTATCAAATCTTACAGCTTGTTTAGAATACTAAAAATTAAATTTCATTCAAAAGTTAAATTCTTTTTTTATTTTAAAATAATTAAAAATAAATAATTTAAATTTTTTTAGAATTTTAATTTTTTTTTTAATTTGTAAATTAGGTCAAAAGAGGTCTGATTTTTAAATTCATTCTCACATTTAAGGGTAACAATGGGTAGAATAGGCCTAATTCTACCCGCAGGTTTAGATTTTTATATAAACTTAACCCTACCCTATCTGCGAGTTGAGAATATCCCAATCATAACCCTACCCACTCTTAACCCGTGGGTATCCAACCCTACGCGCGGGTTACAAAAAAGATATAATATTATTATATAACTTGATGATAATTTAAAATTAAACTGATTTTTATGTAAAAAAAATATTAAATTATCAATTAATGATTTTTTTTAATGGCTAAAGATCTTTTGCATTTAGTGAGAGGTCTTTGGTTCAACATCCACTTAAAACATATTTTTATATAAGTATATAACATATACATATATAGAGTGCGAGTTGGTCGGGTAGGGTTGAGGCTCAACCCGCACCCTACCCGCACCCTGGGTCGAATTGGGTACCCCAATAAGGTACATGTTACCACTCTACTCACACTCTTCAAATTTGATTATGTTCTATTAATATGTTATAATAATTTTAAATCATAGAATTTCAAATAGAAATGAATTCCTTTTTCTAAAGGAAATAGAATTTTTTTCTCATATTAAATGATTTTCAAACAAGCTGTAAGATAAAGATTTTTTTTTGTGTCTAAACATGTAAAGAAATAAAGCAAACACTATCCTATATCCGAGCAGATGATTTGCTGGAGATCAGCACAAGGCTCAGACCAAATAATATGATTAGAGTTACTATTACTTTTATTTCGATCATTCAAACATAACTATTACAATTTTTAATAAATTATTTTCTAAAATAAATTTTTTATCAAATCAGAACTTATTTTGGATCATGAACAAAAATTTGAAAGGTGGCCTCTTGGTGGTTGTCGAATGAGTACTTAGAAACATGATAATGGTTAATGGAAGCAAGGATGACTATTAATCATTAGTAGTTTTGCTAATAAATATTCTAATTATGCTGATTAGTTATTCGAACTAACATTGAACTAACACTGAAAGTGTTAAGGAAGAGTTCAGTATTCTTATTATATTAAAACTAAAAAAGTGTTAATACTTTACAGCCGGATAATTACTAACAAGCAATGCAAGAACCTTTTAAAACACTTGACATAGTAGAAACTCAATATTCATAATTTCATATATATGCCATCAGAGATTTGGAGTACATGCTCTCTTATCCTTCTTTTTCTTTCATTTTGAAGATCTTAGAGCAGAGAATAATTGAATGATAGGAAGTTAAATCCAAATTTAAATTTCATGGGATTGGGGTTGAGTTTGCAACATGCAGTCATTCAGGGGCCTAGCCCATGCCGGGTTCAGGGCTAGACTCGGACACTGGACATCTACATAGAGTATTCTGCTACTATTTTGATCTTAAAAGATTTACTTTTTAATAAGGAAAATCAAGCCTATGTATCTATAGAATTTGTGAATGCCAACAAAAATATTAAATCCTAAACTCTAAATCCGACAAAAATATTCGTTAAACAAAAAAAATTAACATTACATCTATCAAAAATAGATTCGGTAAGATAAAAATATCTAAATTTTAAATTTTTATTAAATTTTAAATTTTTATTAATTTTTAATAAAATTTTTATTTTCAAATTCCAAACTTTCACAATAATCACTGTCCAAACATCCATACTACAAATCAACGTCAATGTCCTTGCATTATCAAGTCCTAGCATCCCTTCTCTCTGCTATTTTGGGCCTAGTGTTGGCCTACGCTGCCATCCGCTCCATCCGCAACTTCACCACCAACGCTCCCTTCATCTCTGTCTCCATCTCTGATCTCCGCTCGCTCATCTCGGACTCCGATGGAAATTCTGACAATAACAGAATTGTAGTTGTATGTGGCACCGTTGAGTCCAAAATTGCCATCAACGGCAGCTTGAAAAGCTTGAGGCCAACCCTGTTGGCCTCTCGTGAGTCTTGCGACAAAGCCATCGTCCTTCAAATATGGATTATATTTGGAAATAAACATTCGAGCCTTTTATTATTTTTGATTCTCTCCATTCATATCTTTGTTTCACATATTAACTTGAAATTTTTTTAATGAGACGGATTTTGGTGGTAATTTATTTTCATCAATGATATATAATATATTCTGTGTTTTTTTCTGGTTGTTGTTGTTGTGGCAGTGGTTGAGGGAGAAGATGTCAGGACAAAATTGAGACGATTTTGAAACATTAGGGACTTAAATAGGACGAAAACGTTGAGGACAAAAACGATACATAAAAATAAATTTTAATTTTATCCTTCAATAAGTTCATACCCTGGCCCAACGCTAAGGCCCAGGATCCAAGTAAAAAGGCCCAACCCCAAGGGGTTGACCCCACCCAGTACCAATCTTCGACTTAGGAAGTCGGTACTCGTCACGACTTGCTCATACTAGTCGTCTAGTCCACTAACAACTATAGTCTATAGGAGCAGTTTGATCTTTGAATAGAGGAGACAGCGACGGACATAAGGGGTGAGCGGCGGCTTTGGCACCCAACTTTTTTTAATAACTTTATAAAATATTTATAATAATTATTATATATATTTTTTGTTTAATCTCTTTTAATAAATTATATATTTTTATTAATTATTCCGTACAGTGTACGGGAACATACACTAGTTTTGGTTGTAAAATTAGTAAAGAAAAGAGAAAAATTTCTTAATGTTAGAGAGAAAAATTTGATTCCAATTGCAATGAAAAAGAGCAAGTTTTCAATCATAGAGCATAATTAGGAAGGAATTATAAAATCATGCAAATAGTGTGAATAAGTGAGTAAAGAGTTGAACGCCAGTTTTTATGCCAGTTTGGGGGTTCAACTCCAGTTTTTTATCCTTTTCTGGCGCTGGACGCCAGAATTGGGCAGAGAACTGGCGTTGAACGCCAGTTTACGTCGTCTATCCTTGTGCAAAGTATGGACTATTATATATTGCTGGAAAGCCCTAGATGTCTACGGACTTTAAGAACTACTTTTTTAAGGTCCGAGCTGTTGAGGGAGCTCGACCATTTTTCTTAGAGCCAAATAATGAACCTGCCTTCCGGTGGTGGGCCTCCACAGCCTTTCCCTGTTCCGCCACAGTTTGGGCAGCGGCCTATGGGTCCTCCACCACCTGGTCAGATGGTGAGAGGGCCTCCTGCTCCGCCGGACGCGTAACAGAGGCCACGCACCAGAAATTACAGAATACGCCCCCAGCGATTTCTGAAGCCCTTTTGGCCCAGATCCAAGTACAGAAAACACAGATTGGAGATTATAATCTTCCTCGAAGTCCGGTCCTGAAAAATACCATGAGTGTCAAAGAATGTCACAGCACAATTGGAATCCTTGCAAATTTTACTAATAGAGAGAAGATTACAAGAAAACTTTGGTACATGTAGGACATTGGAGTTTTTGAAGAAACTGGCAGCGACGCGAACGCATGGACGACGCGGCCGCATGCCTAGCGCGAAAAGGCAGTGACGCGAACGCGTGACTGACGCGGACGCGTGCCTTGAGCAGAACACAAATGACACTTAAATTGTTGCTTGTCCCCAAGCAACTGAAAATCAATTAGGATAAAAAGAAGAGAATATACTATAACTATGACTCTCTTAAGGTAGCCAAATGCCTCGTCATCTAATTAGTGACGCGCATGAATGGATTAACGAGATTCCCACTGTCCCTGTCTACTATCCAGCGAAACCACAGCCAAGGGAACGGGCTTGGCGGAATCAGCGGGGAAAGATGCACCAAGTTTTGATATAGTTTCTAAACCAACAGAAATCCCTTCGTGCAAACGGTTTGGGGCCCGTCCCCAAGCCTCTCGGAAAAATTTGACCACAGCCTCCTCTACCTCTTCCAAATCTACCAGACTGTATTTTTCTACAGGGATTGTTCCTATCATTGTTTTCATTCAGGAAAAACGGACGATGGCCTTCAACGGCAAGGAGGATCTCTTATTGTCCATTCTGTTTGTATTATTTATCTCTCTTTATTAATACTATGTGTATATCTTAAATTAAAAGATTGATTGTGTTCTTTGATGCCTGCGTTGACCTTTTATCTAATAAATGCATCCCTTCCAGAAGTCGGGGTTTGTTGCACGTATTAGCTCTAGAATTACTACGGTTATCCGAGTAGTAGGTTCACAGTAGATTATAATTATTTTTTTAAATCTAAGGACACTTTTGGTTACTTTTCATTCGATAATTCTTCTGTCATGTATAATTGTACAACTTATTTAAGCAATGATTGTTGTATATAGGTACCAATATTATACAAAACATTATGTATGTTACTAGACTCTTGATAAATCCAGATGTTCCTGAGACTATGATGCTTCGAAAAAGGTATTTGATTCCACTTGGGAAAGCCGAGGGCCTAGTAGCAAGAACTTTGAGAGGGGTGAATCCATCCTTATTTCGAAGTGTAGTAAGCATTCGTGGGAAGTTAGTAGTAAGGGATGATGATGGCTGTGTGAAAGTTTGAGATTTGGAGAAGAAGAGGCTAACGAAAAGTTGAAGTTGAAGATAAAAACTGTGTTAAGAGTTGGTTCCATATACTTTTTCTTTAAATTTTATTAGAAAGTCAATAAAAATGTAAGATTTGGATATTTTTGTTATATAAAACTTATCTTTTATAAGTATAATGTTAGTTTTCTTGTTTTGAAGAATGTTGACCGTAATCCTCAATTATTTGCTATCATTTGCTGGAATTGCTGGAAAGCTTGCAACCAGTTGATTTTTGAAGGTTCTACTTCAGTGCCGTCTGCCATTCTGGCAAGCTCTGTCAAGTTGCTCTGTGAAATCTAAAGAACTCCTAGTTAGGTTGTCTTCTCCATGAGACAAACTCTTAGTTTCATTCAATTTGATTTATCATTCTTTCTTCTTTAAGATTTTTTTCGTTTTTCGACCACGCACCTTTGGATGAATACCTTCAGTGTAGTGTATTTGGGAAATCCCTACCTTTTATTATGCTGTTATGCTTTTAGACATCTTTGTATTTTATTTTTCAATAATTAATAAAATATAATCTACTATCTTTAAAAAAAAATTAGCTTTCTTGTCTGATGGATATTTTTATTAGCATTCGCAAAGTTATTGAATACAAATAGTTGTTTTTATTTTTAATAAAATATTTAGAGATTAAATTTTGACTTAATTTTATTCTAATTTATAAAATATAATCTTTAAAAAAAAATTAGCTTTCTTGTCTGATGGATATTTTTATTAGCATTCGCAAAGTTATTGAATACAAATAGTTGTTTTTTGTTTTAATAAAATATTTAGAGATTAAATTTTGACTTAATTTTATTCTAATTT
>NC_029788.2:41356912-41357692 GCF_000816755.2 Arachis ipaensis | reverse complement strand
ATTTATATGTACTGTTAATTACTATGACATATTTATTTATAAAAGATAGTCATATAGATAACAATTTTTGAAACGAAAATTTTACTTCTTGTGATAAAATTTGTAATAAATAAAAAATAATTGTTAAAGGATATATGAAAATTTAAAAAATAATAAATGTTTCAAGTGATAACAACGAAATATGCACTACTGTAAATAATGAAATATATGAACGATTTTTCATTTCGTTTTATACTATTTATTGACTGAAAGATATATTTTTTTTTAGAACTAATTAGTTCAAAATCAAAATGTTAGAGAATCTAATATTTTTTTTAGGAATCATTTTATTATAAATTGATTTTTTTAATCAAAATAATAATTTAGTTAGATGAAATAATACAGTCCTGTTATTTTATTAAATCACGCCTTATAATACTTGTTAAAATCATATTTGCTAGTTACATTAGCCACGTGTCAACGTTTGAAATTTAATATAACCAATAGAGGCTATAGCTATACTATACCACTTTAGCAATGACTTTTTTTTCTTTAGACTTTTTTATTTTAAATTAAATAAATATAAAATTTATGAAAATAATAAAATATACTGTAACTACGTAAATGTACAATGTATCACATCTCAATTATATTTATATTACAAGAGTTACATCGGTATTGAATATTTGAAATATGTGCAAATTTCATAAAGAGTTCAGTGTCTGACATATGCACAAAATTTTAATTAACGCCTCAATCACGGAGATGTACGTATAATTAAATTGATGTTATGTGTTAGAT
>NC_029788.2:41331241-41356782 GCF_000816755.2 Arachis ipaensis | reverse complement strand
TCAATTTAATTACACACATCTCTGTAACTGAGACGCCAATTGAAATTTTGTATATATTTTTACGAATTTAAATTATAAAATTATTTGAATTAAATTAAATGAAATGGAAAAATAAAAATCAACACATAACATCAATTCAATTATATAAACATCTTGATTGAGAGCGCCAATTGAAATTTTGTATATATCTTTACGAATTTAAATTATAAAATTATTTGAATTAAATTGAATGAAATGGAAAAATAAAAATCAACACATAACATCAATTCAATTATATAAACATCTTGCTGACTGAGAGCGCCAATTGAAATTTTGTATATATCTTTACGAATTTTGCACGGTACTCAATATTCATTTAGCTCTTGTAACACAAATCGGGATCTGAGTACTTGAGATCTGTTCATTTTTTTTGAAACTCCCTCTGTAATCGAGATGTGGCACATTGTGCATTTACGTAATTACACTATATTTTATGTATTTTTGTAAATTTTGTATTTATTTAATTGAAATTAAATTTTTTTTTCAACTATGCTACATAAAAAAAAGGGTAATTCACCTTCATAAACTAAAATGAAACCAATTTTACGCATATCGCCCAAATTCAAAAACATTATGTGGTTGTCTCGTTTCATATTTTAATGTAAATTGAATTCATTGAATTCGAATTGGGTTGTTAGTACTAAATCGAATCTATTTGATTTGAATTGCTTGATTTTGTGGTTTAAACATAAATTGAATTCAAAGAATTTGAATTAGGCCAAATACTACTAAATCGAATCAATAAGTATCTATTTAGCCCCCTTAGTAAATCGAAATCATTGAATTTGATTTATACTCAGTACTTGCTGATGTTAAATCGACTCGATTAGCTTCGATTTACTATGAATTCTACTATATTTATAAATCGAAAGGAGTTAATTCGATTTAGTATATTCCTAACGTATATAAATACGAGCTGAATGTTAATTTTTCACCATAGTGGGACTCACAATGGCTAGTGATGAGAGTTTTTTAGTTCTGGTGCACTATAGAGAGTCGATTAAGAAGAAAATGCGATTTGGGAGTTAAATTTACTGATAAAGATCCACTGAGTATTTCTCTTAAACCTTCGACGAGTTTTACCGAGTTTCAAAATACTATTGATGAGCGGATATTTTATACGCTTTTTGGCATCATTTTCATATAGTTTTTATTATGTTTTGTTTAAGTTTTATTATATTTTCATAGGTTTTAGTGCAAAATTTATATTTTTGGATTCTACTTTGAACTGTTGTGTTTTATGATTATTTCAGGTATTTTCTGGCTGAAATTGAGGAGTTTTGGCAAGTCTGATTTAGAGACAGAGAAAGGACTGCAGATGCTGTCAGGATATGACCTCCATGCACTCGAAGGAGCATTTCTGGAGCTACAGAAATCCAAATGGCGCGCTTACAATGGCTATGGAAAGCTAACATCCAGGGCTTTCCAGAAATATATAATAGTCCATATTTTGCATTGGAAATGAAGGCCCAAAACTAGAATTCAACGCCAGCTACCAGCCCTATTCCTGGCGTCCAACGCCCAAAGGGGAGTAGCTGGCGTCCAACGCCCATTCTGGAGTCCAAAGCTGGCGTTGGACGCCCAAAAGGGAGTACTAGCTCGTGGATTTCACTCAAACTCAGCCCAAACACTCACCAAGCGGGCCCTAGAAGTAGATTTTCGCACTACAAGACTAGTTTATCTTATTTCTGTAATTCTTAGCTAGCAGATTAGTATATATAGGAGAAGATCACCCATGTTTAGGATCTTCTACCAGAATCTTGCCCACTTTACACGTTTTTCATTGTTTCTTTGTACAGTATGAGTCACTAACCTCCTAAGGTTAAGGTTAGGAGCTCTGTTGATTCTTATGAATTAATAATATCACTATTCTATTTCAATCTATGCTTGATTCTATTCTAAGATGTATCTTCATTCTTCATCCTAACGAATTGGGAGTGTAACTTGACCATCATCCCTATTCACATGGGTTCTTGAGATTCCTTGACAGGAGAGTATTGAATAACAATCTTGATTATACATCTCTTAGACGGCTAATCTACGGCTTCGTTGGGGACTTCTCGACACATCAGTTCAGCCGAGGTGCGGGGCAATTAGGGCCTTTGTGGTATAGGCTAGAACCAAAGAAGCAGCATTTTCTGATCTGGAAGATCCGACCTTGTCTGTGGTACTTTGAGTAGGATCACCAAGGGAATGGACTGCTAGAGCTTCACCCCCATTCAAATTGGATGACCACTGACCCATCATTTGATATGAAGAAGAGGAGATTAATGACCGCTGACCCGGCGTTAATCATATACAGTCTACCATGGAATGAATCAATTAGAAGTTGGAGTAGATGGTGAAAAAAATTGATCCAAAAGGAAGAAGCATCTCCAAGCCTCAACCGTTCTCATACCATTGATTTCACACCTATCTAGTAACGTTTTATTTATTTATCTGTTTTATGCGTTTTCTCGTGACAACTATATTTTCTATCTGTCTGACTAAGATCTGCAAGGTAACCATTGCTTGCTCAAACCAACAATCTTTGTGGGATCGACCCTCACTCACCTGAGGTATTACTTGGACGACCCGGTACACTTGCCGGTCTATCTGTGCGAAAATTGCGGAGTCAGTTTCGTGCACCAAATTTTTGGCGCCGTTGCCAGGGATTGTTCAGATTTGACAAACTACCGGATTATCTTGTTACTTAGATTAGGTACTTTTCACTTTTGTTTGAGTCTTTTGTTTTCTTTTTTAAAAAATTTTTCAAAATCTATCTTTTCTTTGTCTTTTGTTTAAGTCTAGTGTCAGTTCTTATGTTTGGTGTCCTTTTTGTGTTCTTTATTTTCCTTAAATTTTTGAAAACTGTTCTTTAGTGTTCTTCTTGGCATTCAAGTTGTTCTTGTTTCTTCTCTTGTTTTGATCTTAAAATTTTTAAGTTTGGTGTCTTTTGGTGTTTTTCTTTTTAATTTTCGAAAAAACTAGTATCTTTGATTTAAAAATTTTAAGTTTGGTGTCTTTTGGTTATTTTTCTCTTTCTTCACTAACTCAAAAAATAAAAAAAATCTTTTCTATCTTTATTCAAAATTTTCGAAAATCTTGCTTTCTTTTTTTATCTTGATTTAAAAATTTTTAAATTTGGTATTTTCTTGTTAGTAAAGTCAAATTTCAAATCTTATCTTTTTAAATCTTTTCAAATCTTTTCTTTTAATTTGATTCTTTCTTTTAAAATTTTAAAATTCAAAACTTTTTTAAATCTTTATCTTATCTTTTTATCTTTCTTTAAATTTCAAATCATTATCTTATCTTATCTAAATTTTAAATTTCAAATTCAAATCTTTTTCAAATCTTCACCATATCTTATCTTTTTAACTTATTTTCAAATCTTTATCTTATCTTATTTCAATTTCAAAATTTTAAAATCAAATCTTTTTCAAATCTCCTATCTTATCTTATTTTCAAAATCTTTCTTAATTAGTTACTTGTTTATTCTTTTCTCTTTTTCAAAACTTCGTAACTAATTCCTCTCTCTTCTATTTTCGAAAACTTCTTACCTCTTTCTCTCTCTTATTTTTCGAAAATCATCTTTCAATTTTCAAATCTTTTTAGTTAATTAGCTTTTAATTTCTTATTCAATTAATAAATGAAATAAAAACAAAAATATTTTAATTCTAGTTTCTCTTTTTACTTCTTAAATTTTTGAATTCTTCTACCCTTCTATTCGAATTCTTCTTCTCATTCCCCTATCTTCATTCTTCTTTCTTCTTCACATCTCACAGGAAGTTCTCTATACTTAAGTTCTCTATACTTTGACATAGAAACTTCCATCCTCTTTCTTTCTTGTTTTATTTTCTTATTTATGAGCAGGAACAGAGATAAAGAACCTCTCTTTGATCCTGATCTTGAACCTGAGAGGACCATAAGGAAGCATTTGCAACAAGTTAAAGCACAACACTCTGAAAGAGATCTCACAGAACTTTTTGAACAAGAAACTGAAAATACAAACATGGCATTCGAACAGAATAATAGAGGAGATGCAAGGAAGGTTCTTGGTGACTTCACTGCACCAACTTCTGACTTCTATGGAAAAAGTATCTCCATACCTGCCATTAGAGCAAATAACTTTGAGCTTAAGCCTCAGTTAGTCTCTCTAATGCAACAGAATTGCAAATTTCATGGACTTTCACTAGAAGATCCACATCAATTCTTATCTGAATTCCTACAAATTTGTGATACTATTAAGACCAATTGAGTGGATTTTAAGGTCTACAGGCTTATGCTTTTTCCCTTTGCTGTCAGAGACAGAGCTAGCATATGGTTGGATTCTCAACCTAAGGAAAGTCTAGACTCTTGGGAAAAGTTGGTCAATGCTTTCTTGGCCAAATTCTTTCCACCTCAAAAAATGAGCAAGCTCAGGGTGGAAGTTCAAACCTTCAGACAAAAAGAGGGTGAATCCCTCTATGAAACTTGGGAAAGATACAAGCAACTGATCAGAAGATGTCCTCCTGACATGCTCTCAGAATGGACTATCCTAAGAATCTTCTATGATGGTCTATTTGAGATTTCCAAAATGTCTTTGGACCATTCTGCTAGTGGATCACTCCACTTGAAGAAAACACCTGAAGAGGCACAAGAACTCATTGAAATGGTTGCAAACAACCAATTCATGTACACTTCTAAGAGAAACCCTATGAACAATGGGGTAGCTCAGAAGAAAGGAGTATTGGAAGTTGACATTCTGAATTCCATATTGGCTCAGAACAAGATCTTGACCCAACAGGTCAATATGATCTCTCAGCATTTGACTGGAGTGCAAGCTGCAGCTAGCAACACTCAAGACACCTCCTATGATGGAGATGCCTATGATCCAGATGAACCCATGATGGAAGAGGTTAATTACATGGGAGAATCCTATGGAAACACCTACAACTCCTCATAGAGGAATCATCCTAACCTCTCATGGAAGGATCAATAAAAGCCTCAGCAAGGCTTCAACAATAATCAAGGTGGAAGAAACTAGAATATGTTCAATAACAGACCATCATTCCCTTCTTCTCAGCCAAACATAGAGACTTCTACGCAGAGCCTTTCTAACTTAGCAACCATAGTCTCTGAACTATCTAAGACCACTCATAGTTTCATAACAGAAACTAGGTCCTCCATCAGAAATCTGGAGGTATAGTTGGTCAACTGAGTAAGAGAATCCCGGAGATCCCTCCTAACACTCTTCCTAGTAACACTGAAGTGAACCCAAGAGAAGAGTGCAAGGCCATCATAGTGGAAATTGAGGCCAAATCTGAAGGGGATAAGCTGGCGTTGAACGCCAGTAAGAAAGTCCTTACTGGGCATTCAACGCCCAAGGAGGAGCCATTCTTGGCGTTGAACGCTAGTAAGGAAGACCTTATTGGGCATTCAACACCCAAAGAAGCACCATTCCTCGCGTTGAATGCCAGTAAGGAAGGCCTTACTGGGCGTTCAACCCCCACAGAAGCACCATTACTGGCATTGAACGCTAGTAAGGAAGGCCTTACTGGGCGTTCAATGCCCAAAGGGACACAAAAGCTAGCGTTGAACGCCAGTAATGGGGGAGCTGGGTGTTCAACACCCACTAAAAACTTTCCTATTGAAGAACTGAAGGCAACTAAGGCTCATGAGGAGACTATAGAAGTTCCATTGAATGCCTTGTTGCAAATCATGGACTATGAGGATCACTCATCCTCTGATGAGGAAGAGGAAACTAAGAAAGAGCAAGTTGCTCGGTACCTAGGAGTCCTCATGAAGTTAAATACCATGTTATTTAGAATAGAGACATTGGAGGAAGAACCTCCAGTGCTTACCAAGGAACTCAATGTCTTGGTTTAATAGAAGCTACCTCAGAAGCTGCCGGATCCGGGACGCTTCCTGATTCCTTGCACCATAGGAACTATTACCTTTGAGAAGGCTCTGTGTGACCTAGGATCAAGCATAAATCTCATGCCACTCTTTGTAATGGAGAGGCTGAGAATCTTTGAGGTACAAGCTGCAAGAATCTCACTAGAGATGGCAGACAAGTAAATGAAAAAGGCATATGGTTTGGTAGAGGATGCCTTAGTAAAGGTTAAAAATCTTTTCATCCTTGCAGATTTTCTTAATCTTGGATACTGGGGAGGACAAGGATGAATCCATCATCCTTAGGAGACATTTTCTGGCCACTGCCAATGCTATCATTGATGTCGCAAAGGGAGAGCTGATTCTACAGTTATAGGAGGGCCACATATTGTTCAAGATGCCTATACCTAACTCTCCCTCTGACAAAAGAGAGACAGTTGTGCAACACCTAGTATTCCAACCCTCTCTCTCAATGCAAAGTTATACAGAGCCCCCAGACACCAATTCTAACTTTGGTGTTGGGAAGCCATCATCAAGAACTGAGAATAAAGGTACTAAGAAGAAAGTTCCTAAAGGCTGGAGGGACAAAAAGATCCCCACTGAAGGCCTCTCACCTGGCATGAGAGTTGTCTTCACTGACAATCCAGTCATTCCACATACAGTGAATAAGATCCTGTCTCTAGAGCATGTGGAGCTCATCCATGAGAGCACAGGCAAGAAGTTCACTGTAAGGGGCGAAATTCTGAACCCCTATCCATCTCCGTAAGGAGCTAACCGTCAAGCTAATGACGTTAAAGAAGCGCTTATTGGGAGGCAAACCAACCATAATTAAAGTTATTTCTATTTTTTACTAAGTTTATTTCAGTTATATCAATTTAATTTTCATATTTGTTTAAGTTTGTGATTATGTGCAGTAGTTAGAACAGAAACAGAAACAGTCAGAACTGAAAACAGAACACCTTGGAGCAGGTACCTTGCTGGCATTGAACGCCAGACATGGGGGCCGGAGTGGGCGTTCAATGCCCATGAGGAGCAGCATGGCTGGCGTTGAACGCCAGCCAGGGAGCATGAAGCTGGCATTGAACGCCAGCCAGGGGGTAGAGACTGGGCGTTCAACGCCCTAAAAAGAGCACATAGCTAGCGTTGAACGCCAGCCAAGAGCAGAAGCTGGGCATTCAACGCCTACAAGGGGCAGGGAATTTGAATTCCCTAGCCTCTCATGACTAGTGGGTTCCACAGAATCTCCACCTACCCCACCTTCATCTTTCTCTTACTTTCACTCTTTTCCACACACTTTTTCCCATAAACCCTAACCCAATCACATCCATATCTCTTTCCAAAACCATCATAACTACCCCCAACCCCCACCCACTTCAAATTCAAAATTTTTCACCCAATTTCCACCCATTCATTCGAACCCTACCCCATTCCACCCCTATAAATAACCCCTCATACTACCTCTCTAACACACACTTCTAAAGCCCCTCTTGGCCGAATCCTCCTCTCCCCCTTTCTCTACCACTTCTCTTTTTCTTCTACTCTTTTCTTCATATTTTGCTCGAGGACGAGCAAAGCCTTTAAGTTTGGTGTTGGAAAAGCCTTTCTTTTTTCTTTCCATTCACCCTTATGGCACCCAAAGTCGTAGAATCTTCTAGAAAGAGGAAAGAAAAAGTTGTTGCTTCCACCTCCGAACCTTGGGAGATGGAGAGATTCATCACCAAAGCTCATCAAGACCACTTCTATGAAGTAGTGGCAAAGAAAAGGGTGATTCCTGAAGTCCCCTTTAGGCCAAAAAAGAATGAGTACCCAAAGATCCGACGAGAAATCCGGAGGAGAGGTTGGAAAGTCCTAACCAATCCTATCCCAAAAGTTGGAATCTTGATGGTGCAAGAGTTCTATGCTAATGCATAGGTCACTAAAAACCATGACACTAATGTGAACCCACATCCCAAAAATTGAAGCACCATGGTCCAAGGGCGACCCTTGGATTTCAGCCAAGAGAGTGTAAGGTTGGTACTTCATTTGCCAATAATGCAAGGAGACCCACACCCTTATACTAGAAGAGTCAATTTTGATCAAAGGTTGGACCAAGTCATTTTAGACATTTGTGTGGAAGGAGCTCAGTGGAAGAGGGATGCTCAAGGCAAACCTATCCAACTAAGAAAGCTTGACCTCAAGCCTGTAGCTAGAGGGTGGTAGGAATTTATCCAACGCTCTATCATCCCTACTAGCAATCAGTCAGAAGTGACCATTTACAGAGCCATCATGTTTCATTGCATCATGATTGGAAGTGAGGTAGAGGTACATGAGGTAATACCTCAAGAATTGTATAAGAAAGCTGAAAAGCCTTCCACCTTAGCAAGGTTGGCATTCCCTCACCTTATCTGTCATCTATATAACTCAGCTGGAATTGTCATAGAAGGAGACATCTCCATTGAGGAGGACAAGCCCATCACTAAAAGAAGGATGGAACAAACAAGAGATCCTACACATGCACCTCAACAAGAGCGTGTGGAGCTGCCTGACGGGCGGAAAATTGCCGATTAAGAATTTATAATAAGAACAGCGTTGCAAGTACAGTTCTTAACCGACGAAAACTCCGCTTATCAATTTAGAAAGAATTGTCACAATTTAAGAATAAATTACTGGGAGTAGAATTTCCAGGTCGTCTCCCAACGAGTTGACAAATGAGTGCAATTTATTGGTCAAGAGTTTTCCGAGAAATTTTAAAGTTGGAGAACAGAAAAATAAATGATCATAAATTAAAGCAATAAAAATTAACGAGAGATTTTGTGTAATTGAAATAAAGAAGCCTTAATCAGGAGAAGATTAATCGAAAGTTCTATCCTTGTTGAATTTTTCCCAAGTGTAATAGTAAGAGGTTGTTGTTTTTACTTAGTTAACCTTTACCGAATAAAGGAAAGTCAAGTAATTAAGCCAACTCTGATTCACAAGTCATAATCCTCTCCTATGGAAGGATTAGCGTTAATGACTCGAGAGTTAGCAAAAAACTTCCAATTTCCAATTAACACTCGAGTATTCCAACTCAAGGGTCTCCTATTAATCAACTCCCAAGTCAAGTTAAGAACCTACTCCATTGACATGGATGCCAGTTTCGCAGACATGTAAAGGGAATAGAGAAGAGACATGGTAACTAAAATTAAATTGATAAAAACTAATTTTGAAATAATAAATTAAGGGAAAATGATACTCAAGCCAATAATGAAATTAAATATAAAAATAATTGTTGCATTAATAAATTCCAAAGTCAAAGATATTCATATGTAATTCTGAACAGGGTAAATCGGTGATAAAAGAGTAAGGAAATAAGGAAACAAACTAGAATGATAGAAACTTCAACGGAGGTAGTAACTCTTCTCAATATCCCAATCAAAAGCATAAAACTCTAAAACTATGAATGTGAAGAATCCTAGAAGAGGAAGTAGTTTTTCTCTCTAAGATTCAAAACTAAAACTAAAAACTGCGTAAAAGTGAATGTGTGTTGAATCTCTGCTTGTCCCCTGGCTCTAGTCTATGTTTCTGGGTCGAAAACTGGGTCCAAACTCAGCCCAAAATCGCCCCCAGCATTTTCTGCAATTTCCGCACGTGGCGCACGTCACGCGTACGCGTCAATGGTCCTCTTCGTGTGTCACGCGTACGCGTCAGTCACGCGCACGCGTTGCTGTGCAATTTCACTTGTCACGCTTACGCGTCAGGTACGCGTATGCGTCGCTGTGAAAAGCTTCAAGTCACGCGCACACGTGAGCCATGTGTGTGCGTCGATCCTCGCTGGTCATCTCCTTTATTTCTTGTGTTCCTTCTATTTTTGCAAGCTTCCTCTCCATCCTCTAAGCCATTCCTGCCCTATATAGCCTGAAAACACTTAACACACAGGTCACGGCATCGAATGGTATATAGAGGGATTAAAAATACACAATTTGAAGGCTTAGGAAGCAAGTTTTTAATCATAGAACAAAATTGGGAAAGATTTGTAAAACCATGCAAATTTATGAATAAGTGTGCAAAGAAATGATAAAAACCTCTAAAATTAGCACAAGATAAACCATAGAATAGTGGTTTATCAATCTCCCCACACTTAAACATTAGCATGTCCTCATGCTAAGCTCAAGGAGACCAAAAGAATGAATGGGGGAAAGTAGGACTCATGCAATGCAACCTATGTATATGAATGTAACTACATGTTAAGATGTTTCTATCTACTTGGTTAAAAGTAAACAAGTTCTCCCAGACAGATATAAATCAGGTTCCACTAATTCAAATCACACAATAAAAGGCAAGTAAACTTGTAAGAAGATGGCTCATGAAAGTAGAGAACATAGAATCAAGCATTGAACCCTCACTGGAAGTGTATGTGCACTCTAATCTCTCAGGTGTCTAGGGTCAATCACTCTACTATTCTCTAGTCATACTTTCTAAAAATTTGTTCTTCATCCAACTAATTAACAAATATTTAGTGTACAAATGCAAACATCATGAGGTCTTTTCAAGGTTGTAATGGGGCTAAGGTAAGGGTGAGGATATATGTATGGCCAAGTGAGCTATAATATGAATCTTTGACTAACCTAAGTTCTCACCTAACATATACACAGTCTATATATATATAAAATTATTCCTAGCTACCCATAATCTCACCTTTGTATATTTCACATACTCATGTATCAAAATTTTCTTTAATTTCACCACATATGCATTGATCTTTTATTAAACTTAATATTGGGGTAATTTTGTCCCCTATTTATTTATTTATTTATATTGTAATAAATTTTTTTTTGTGATGAACATGAAAGCAAACATAACATATCAATGCATATGGTTTTTCTGATCTCACATGAGTATGCACCTAAATTCTCAATAATTTTGTTAACAAAATATAGCATTTTTTATCAACTCAAGTTCCCACAATTTCCCAAACTTAGTTAACACATAATCTCTATCTTAAGCTAACCAAAGATTCAATTGGGATAATTAATTATTTTTCTGCTTAAGACTAGTGATGTGATAAAACACAGAACAAATGAGGATTAAAAGACTCAAAGTGACAAACAAGGATAATTGAAGTGGTAGGCTAGTTGGGATAAGTGAGCTAATAATAAATGATAGCCTCAATCATATGTATGCATGCAAATACACTAAACAATGGACATATAGAATGGAACAAACTATAGATTGCAATCATAGGGAAGAAAACATACAAGAATAAAATATTATGGTTAAATAATGTAACCATATAATTAAGCTCAAAATCTCACAGGTTGTGTGTTCTTAGCTATAATTCATATTCCAAATTACAATCTTCAAACAAGTTTAACACAAATTTTCAATTTGAATTAGTAAAATACTATAAACTAGGGTCTTGAAAAGAAACTCATTATTTTAACCAAGCAGAATATACATGCAAGCAATTATTAGCATGCAATCTATCTTATCTAACAAAAGAAAAAGTCAAGTGTTGGTGTTAAGAGAGAGAGAAATTACCTCCAGAAGTTAAGGACTGACCTCCCCACACTTAAGGCTTGCCACGGTCCTCCGTGCCATCAGTAAGGAACAAGGTAGGGCTGGAAGCATCGCCTCCGCTGTCTGGTTCGCCATGGCTCCCTGTGCTACTGGGTGAAGGGGAATCCGGGGTGTCCTTCTGTTTCGGAGGTGGGTGAGTACCAAAAATGAGCTCCTTCAGATAGTTGTATCGGCGCTTGTTGCGGCACTCCAATTGCTCTATCCATCGGTCTTGCCGGTCGAACCTCTGAAGGATCTGAAGGAACATCTGATGGGTGGATGGTGCTTGTGGTGTGGATGATGGTGGAGTAGAAGAAGGAGGAGTGTCCAAAGATCAGCCTCCAGAAGGAACTAGGGGTCTAATGTACTTCCCATTTGGGACATACTGATCGGCCCTTGGGATCATGGTCTTGGTATCCCCAGCCCTATAGGAAACACTTGCTGCAGTGACTAAATCTGAAACCAATGCGGGGAAGGGCAGGTTACCCGCTATTTACACGTGTCCCATGGCCTGCCGGATGTGTCGAGGTAGGTTGAGAGGTTGCTCTGTCAGGATGTACCAGATGAGAACAGCCATGTCTACAGTGAAGGTGGACTCATGAGTGCTTGGAAAGATATAGTGGGACATAATCTGTGCCCGCACGCGAGTCTCCAAGGTAAGTGATTGGGCGGAGATGCTCTTGGGTTTTGACCGGTGCTGCCCATATATCTAGGTGCTATCAGGCTGGGCTATAACTACAAAGATGCTGGTCCAGTCAAACTGATACATCTGGCACTTAAGAGAGGCCTCTTGATATGCATCTAGCCCCTCTGGGATAGGTGGAAGCTCCAGTACTCTTTGTATGGCACCCTTAGAGACAAGGACTTGCTTCTGACGAACATAGACAGACTGCAGAGTAGGCAAGTGAAAGTTGGAGTAGAATTCAACTACCCATGATAGGTTAGCCTCTCGCGGTTGCTTCCTTAAAAATCCCACTGTCTCCTCTCGATGCGGGGCTCTACAAAATTAACAAAATGTGTTGGGACAATGAGTAGATGCTCATTATTGTAGTTTCTCTCAGATAGGATGGGGAACATCTGCTCGCAGTAGCAGTTAGTGAACCATGTAGAGTCCCGTGCGGGAAAGGCTTTTTCTGCTTCATCAACTTTGATGATCCTCTTCACCCGCTTTGTTGGCGGCTTGATGCTGGTAGATGGTGGCGCCTTAGCTAGTGCTCTCTTGGTTCCTCTCCTTGCTGGTGTCTTGTCAGTGGTCTTCTCTTTTCCTTTCTTAGTACCCATTTCTAAGAAAAAAAGAAAGAGGAATACTGTTAAATATATATAACTAAAAATCGGAGGGAGAAAATTTCAAGTGATAATGAATGCGAAAGAAAAGATAATAGCTTAAATACATGGTAGCTACAACATGTAGGTAAGACATCAATTAAGAGCAAAAAGGCAATTCATAGTAATTAGATGCAAGAGAAAAAAGCATGCAAGTGATAGGCATGAGAAGCATAACTCAAGCATCAATTATTAAATGTGTCAAATTAAAGAGCAATTGTATGATGACAATTGTGAAAGATAATCCCAAATACATGTGGAGTACAAATATTGTGAAAAAGAGGCATTAAAGTATAAGAGTAAAATAAAATAGGATTCAAAATGCCATAAGAGCTTTTTCACAAACACTTGGTGTGCAAGTTAAAATAGGAAGTAGAATAATGAATCCAAGTGTATATGAGACCCAAAATTAAATGTCAATTGTCAAATCACTCCTCATAATATTCACAAGTTCAAAATAATAAAATAGTACCCAAATAAAGGTCCAACACCAACATAAAAGTGCATGAAAAAGAAACCATAAATAACTAAGGTAATATAAAATTGAGAAGAAAGAAAAATAATTAAATGCAATAATTGAAAGAAGAATGAAAGAGTAGAGGAGAGGAATGAAAGAAACCTGAGGAAGAAGAAAGTAGTAGATAGTGAGAAGCAATAAGGAAGAAAGATGGAAGAAGAAAGAAGAAAGAATTATGAATGAAAGAGAAATAGGATTTGGGAGGGGGAAAATTAAAATCTGGGCGGTGTACTGGTGTAGTTGTGCAGCGCATGCGATGCATACGCGTACGCGTCGCTATGAAAAGCTTCAAGTCACGTGCACGCGTGAGCCATGCGTGTGCCTTGATCCTCGCTGGTTATCTCCTTTATTTCTTGTGTTCCTTCCATTTTTGCAAGTTTCCTCTCCATCCTTTAAGCCATTCCTACCCTATATAGCCTAAAAACACTTAACACACAGATCACAGCATCGAATGGTATATAGAGGGATTAAAAATACACAATTTAAAGGCTTAGGAAGCAAGTTTTTAATCATAGAACAAAATTGGGAAGGATTTGTAAAACCATGCAAATTTATGAATAAGTGTGCAAAGAATTGATAAAAACCACTCAAATTAGCACAAGATAAACCATAAAATAGTGGTTTATCACTGTCTCAACAAGAAATTCTTGAGATGCCTCAAGGGATACGTTTTCCTCCCCAAGGCTACTGGGACTAATTGCACACTTCTCTAGGAGAATTAAGCTCCAACATGGATCAGCTGAGGATGGGACATCAAGAGCATTCCACCATCCTCTATGAAATAAAAGAAGATCAAAGAGTCATGAGGGAAGAACAATAAAGGCAGGGGCGTGACATAGAAGACATCAAGCACTCAATTGGCTTCTCTAGAGGGAGCAGTAGTCACCGTCACTAAGGTGGATCTATTCCTTTTATCTCCTGTTTGCTTAAGTTATTTTTTCTGTTTTCCATGTATTTTATCACATTGTCTGTTTCTAGTGCATGATCATCTTTATGTCTTAAAGCTATGAAATATTCCATATATCTCTCATCTTACTTAAAAGAAAAATTTTATTTGAAAAAAAGAAAAGTAAGATGCATGAATTTCGAGTTATATATTAAGAATGGTTCAATTATGTGATGTGGTAGCATTGCTTTTATTTTCTGAATGCATGAATGAACATTGCATATTTGATATTAGAGTTAAGAATGTTAGCTCTTGAAAGAATGATGAAAAAAGGAGAAGTATTATTGGTAATCTGAAAATTTCAAAAATTGATTCTTGAAGTAAGAAAAAGCAGCAAAAAGCAATAAAAGAAAAAGAAAATAGCGAAAAAAAAAGCAAGCAGAAAAAGAAACAAAAAGAAGAAAAAGCCAATGGTTAGCAAAAAGCAATAAAAGAAAAAGGATCCAAGACTTTGAGTATCAATGGTTAGCAGGGCCTAAAAGAAACAAAATCTTAGCCTAAACAGTTCAAATGAGCTGCTTCCCTAACTATATGCTTGTGGTGTGAAGGTGTCAAGTGAAAAGCTTGAGACTGAGCAGTTAAAGTCATGATCCAAAGCAAAGAGTGTGCTTAAGAACTCTGGACACTGCTTTCTGGGGATTCTAGCAAAGCTGAATCACAATGTTAAAGGGTTCACCCAGTTAAGTGTCTGTGGTGTTTATGTATCCGGTGGTAATACTGGAAAACAAAGCGCTTAGGGTCATGGCCAAGACTCAAAAGAAGCTGTGTTCAAGAATAAAAAATAACTGAACTAGAAGAATCAATAATATCATCTGGATTCAGAGTTCCTAAAGATGCTAATTTTTCTGAGCTTCAATGGAAAGTGAGATGCCAAAACTATTCAGAAGCAAAAAGCTACTAGTCCCGCTCATTTAATTGAAACTGAGCTTTATTGAGAACTCTGAGATTTATTGTATCCTTCTCTTCTTTTTAATCCTACTTTTTGGTTACTTGGGGACAAGCAACAGTTTAAGTTTGGTGTTCTGATGAGCGGATATTTTTTACGCTTTTTGGCATCATTTTCATATAATTTTTATTATGTTTTGTTTAAGTTTTATTATATTTTCATAGGTTTTAGTGCAAAATTCATATTTTTGGATTCTACTTTGAGTTTTTGTGTTTTATGATGATTTCAGGTATTTTCTAGCTGAAATTGAGGAGTTTTGGCAAAGTCTGATTCAAAGACAGAGAAAGAACTGCAGATGCTGTCAAGATCGGACCTCTATGCACTCGAAGGAACATTTCTAGAGCTACAGAAGTCCAAGTGGCACACTCTCAACGGCTCTAGAAAGCTAACATCCAGAGCTTTCCAGAAATATATAATATTTTATACTTTTATTTGGAGATGAAGGCCCAAAACTGGCGTTCAACGCCAGCCACTAGCCCTATTTCTGGCATCCAACGCCCAAAGGGAGTAGTTGGCGTCCAACGCCCATTCTGGAGTCCAAAGCTGGCATTGGACGCCCAAAAAGGAGTACTAGCTTGTGGATTTTACTCAAGCTAGCTCAGCCCAAACACTCACCAAGTGGGCCCCAGAAGTGGATTTTCGCACTACAAGACTAGTTTATCTTATTTCTGTAATTCTTAGCTAGCATATTAGTATATATAGGAGAAGATCACCCATGTTTAGGATCTTCTACCAGACTCTTGCCCACTCTACACGTTTTTTATTGTTTCTTTGTACAGTATAAGTCACTAACCTCCTAAGGTTAAGGTTAGGAGCTCTGCTGATTCTTATGAATTAATAATATCACTATTCTATTTCAATCTATGCTTAATTCTATTCTAAGATGTATCTTCGTTCTTCATCCTAACAAATTGAGAGTGTAACTTGACCATCATCCCTATTCACATGGGTTCTTGCGAGTCCTTGACGGGATAGTATTGAACCACAAGGTTGATTATACATCTCTTAGACGGCTAATCCACGGCTTCGTTGGGGACTTCTCGAGACATCAGTTCAGCCAAGGTGCAGGGCGATTATGGCCTTTGTGGTATAGGCTAGAACTAAAGAAGCATCATTCTCTAATTCAGAAGATCCGACATTGTCTGTGGCGCTTTGAGTAGGATCACCAAGGAAATGGACTGCTAGAGCTTCACCCCTGTTTAGATTGGATGACCGCTGACCCGGCATTTGATATGAAGCAGAGGAGATTAATAACCGCTAACCCGACGTTAATCATATATAGCTTGTCATGGAATGAATCAATCAGAAGTTGGAGTAGATGGTGAGAAAATTTGATCCAAAAGGAAGAAGCGTCTCCGAAGCCTCAACCGTTCTCATACCATTGATTTCACACCTATCTAGTAACGTTTTTTTATTTATCTGTTTTATGCATTTTCTCGTGACAACTATATTTTCTATCTGTCTGACTAAGATCTGCAAGGTAACCATTGCTTGCTCAAACCAACAATCTCTGTGGGATTGACCCTCACTCACCTGAGGTATTACTTGGACGACCCGGTGTACTTGCCGGTCTATCTGTACGAAACTTGCTGAGTCAGTTTCGTGCACCAACTATACTCCAAAAACTGGGGCTGCAAGGCGTGAAACGGATGGAAAAGTTTTTCTACAGAATCCCAATTTACATGTTGTGTGATGATGTGAAGTACAATTCATTCGTCATAGGCAGCGACGAAGATTTACAATTTCTGTTCTATTGTCGTTGTCAGTTTTTCGGGGTGAGGACCCCTGAGCTATTGGCGAAGCTTGTGAATGTAGTTTGTAGTTCTGGAGGTTGGAATTGGAATCCTTAATCCTCAGCAATGCCAGCCCACTCTAGTTCAAAGCTTCCTGGTGCCTCGTCATCTATGCTGGTGATTGTACCTGAGGCAGTTTTAGTTACATCTCCGTCCTTTGCAGCTAATCTAAACCGGACCGTTGGGTGAGCTTGCGATTGCGATGTCCGGAACTCCTGTTATGGTCTCGGTTTTTGGAGAGGGTGGAGTACCGGATGGTGTCGATGATACACTGCATGATGATGATGATGATGATGATGATGTAGAGCCCGCTGATGAATGAATTTTTGATGGTATAGAATTTCACAATAAATTCTCGTTGTAAGTATAGTTTCTAACCAACAAACAATCATTTCATACAAAAATTTCGTTGTCACAAGTAACAAACCCCTAAAATTAATAACCGAAGTATTCAAACCTCGGGTCGTCTCTCAAAAGAATTGCAGGGAAGTGTTCTTGTTATTGGTTACGAGATGTATATTTTGGGATTTTGATAAGAGACATGAAAGATAAATTGCAAGAATAAAACTAATAACTAAGACAGCTCGTAGAAAGGTATGAGAACTAGAAGTCCTATCCTCATTATCTTCCTCAATTGTGACATCAATTGTCCATTGCTCCCACTTAGTCAACCTCTAGCTATGAAGGAAAGTCAAGTGGATAAATCAACTTGAGTCTACAAGTCCTAGTCAACTCCTAAGGAAAGACTAGAGTTAGTGGAATTCAAGTCAACTAGCAACTTTCAATTATCAATCAACAAAAGGGTTTGATGACTCAAGAGTCTCCAATTACTCAACCAAAGCCAAGAGGAGAAAAATCTACACTAAAGCCCAACCAAGCATTTTGTCAAACACTTGGAAGGCATAAAAGGAAAGTAAAATCAAATTTCAAGAAATATAAATCTACAACTACTAATTGCAAGGAATTAAACAACAACAAAGCGATTCAACAATAAGAGAAACATGAAACATAGATTGCATTAAAAGGAAAATAGAAGAATAAGAGTGCATCAATAACAAAGTAGAGAATTACAAGAATTGAAATACAAAACTAGAGAGAGGAAAGGTAGAGGAACAAGAATTGATAAAGGAAAAGTGAATCAAAGTATGAAATTAACCTAGATCTAAGAAATCCTAATCTAACCTAATCCTAATTCTAGAGAGAAGAGAGAGCTTCTCTCTCTAGAAACTAACTAAAGCATTCCCCCCTAAAACTAAACTATGACTACTTCTAAACTAAAAACTCCCCTCTTTGACTCCTTTTGATTTCTGCATATAATAGGCTCAGAAATGAGTTGGATTTGGGCCTGGGAAGCCCAGAAATTGCCCCTAGCGTTTTCACTTTAATGAGGTCACGTGCGAACGTCGACGCGTACGCGTCGCTTGGCAGTTTTACTTTCCACGCGTACGCGTCTGCTACACGTGCACGTCGGTGGATGCATCCCAAATCCTTGATTTTCTATGATTTTTCCACTTTGCATGCTTTTCTCTTCATCCCTTTGACCCATTCCTAGCCTTTTCGACCTGAAATCACTCAACAAACACATCAAGGCATCTAGTGGAATCAAAGGTGAATTAAAATTAATCAATTAAGGGCTTTAAAAGTATGTTTTCACTCTTAAGCGCAAATTAGGGAGAATATATAAAACCATGCTATTTTAGTGAATAAGTGTAAGAAAAGGGTGATAAAATCCCCTAAATTCAGCATAGAATGCACCATCAAATAGTGGTGCATCACCCGCCACGATAGTTGATAATAGTGATGATGACATAGCACGAACTACTCCAGTTATGGGTGGAGGAGCATCTAGTTCAAGAACTCATTAGTATCCCTCGCACTTTTTAACTTTAGACTTGGATGCCATGGTACAGCAGGGAGATTCAGGAGTACTTGTTGGTTTTGAGATCAGAGATACACAAAATATAGGAGCTCTATTTGAATTATTGATCAGTAGTTTCAGGATAAAAAGGAGGTCGTGTTAAGCGTGAAGACTTATAGCATCCACTGTGGGGTTGAGTACAAAGTGTTGGAATCCGATAATCGCAATTACTATGGCAAATGCAAGGAGTTTGGCAACGGGTGCACATTGCTTATTTGGATCAGTCTTCGCCAGTGCAGATGTATTTGAGAGGTAAAACGGTACAATAGTCCTCATACTTGTCTGGCCACATCGATATCTAGTGATCACAGTGTAACATCCCAACTTTTTGAATTAGGTTCATTATTCAATAACTAGCTAATTAATTAAAACAGTAATGATTTAACATTTAAATTTAAAATAAAGAATTAGAAAATAATGCATTTGAAAAAATAACATATCTAATTTAAAATTTAAATATATGAGAACACTAGTGATAGTGAATCTCTAACCGATAATAAACAACCTTTTAAGATATAGTCATAGTTAATTCTATATTTATTGGATTTAAATAATCTTTAGTTACATGAAAACATAAGAAAACTAGCTTTATTCTTTAAGTTCAATACAAAATCAAATTCAAATTAAATTAGGTAGATAAATCTGTTACAAGTCCATAGTAGAAAATCGCGCTCTTATCAGCCAGCCTGATATACTAACAGTATTTCTAGAATATCTCAAGTTGTGATTATCCGATTAACTTCATTTAAGATATATTTTAAAGATAACTCATTATCTATAAATTTGTGTCTAATAGTTATTTCTAAATTCCAAACTTAGAAAATTTTATAGAACTTATAAAGTGACAATTCAGATTGGAAATTTCACCTAAATGCAAATTAGATTCTCCTAACACAATCTGTACATACTTAAGAGCTATTTGAGTCCTTCATTTTTCATTCTATTTCCTTTCTTTTATATACAAAATATTCTAGTATTCACAAAGTCCACTCATATATTATTCGAGAAGATATCCTTTTTGAATTATGTAAACGACGGAATATGGAGATTTTCTTTCTATCCAGTCAAAGAGTCATACATACATCAAAACATATACGAAGTCTAACCATGGAACAAGTCTCTCTTTCCTAACGAATCACATCTATTTGCATTAGGGATACATATAGAAACTGCATTGGAGGTAGAAGTTTTATACTATTTTTTTTATGTCATGTCTTAAATGTTTTATTTTTATATAGATGTTAGTATTGCATGTCATGATATAATGTCTCTTTATTTCATACACATTATGCATTATAATAACCAACTTATATGCATTAAAGAACTGAGGGTATGATCCTTCGGTAAGGGAAGGTGACCCCCAAAAACAAGATAATTGAGATGATCCTTCGGTAAGGGAAGGTAATCGGCAAACTTTTGGGATAAGAACCTTCGGTAAGGGAAGGAGACTCTCATCAATTTTATATAATAATATATCTTTGTTGACATAACTTCCTTTTTGTGTATGTCTAAATAACCTTGATTGTAAATTGAATTGAGGAAATGATCCTTCCGTAAGGGAATGTGACCTCCAAAGACAAGATATCGATATGATCCTTCGGTAAGGAAAGATGATCGCCAAAATGTTTGGGATAAGAACCTTCGGTAAGGGAAGGAGACTCCTACCTTTTATACCGGTTTGAGCTCAATACCTTCCATAAAAGCTATGAAAAAAAGTAATGAAAAGTACAATGAAAAGTGTGATCATGATTGTTCTTCTTTTATCCTTTTTGTTTGATTTATGATATTGTTTAAGATTTTTATTTTATTCAGATATATTCTATTTGACTTATCTATGCCAATGTTACTATTCTTCTATTATTTATTATTTATTTTGCCTTACTTTATGGCCTATGAGAACATTAAATCAAGATTTATGAGTTTGCATTCTATATGTTCTAATGCTGTAGGCATTTTGTAAGTGTCACACATGTCATAACATAAGTAAATAAAAAGCATATAAAAGTCACACCAATCCGACTAATAAAGATTTTTGGAAATAATAATTGAACAACATTGCATCATCACTGTTTTTATTTTAAAACTCGGAGTGGTTGGGGATGGATACGATGACACCATATAGATAAACTACTGAGAAGTTTTTGTTTCTCACCTCTCTCCGTACCATCTTCAAGAACGATGCAGTACAAAGTAATACACTGCTCAGTTGAGGTGAAAAGACAAGTGCACTATTAGGAGCGAGCTATCAAGGACATAGATAGGAAACATTAAGCGTTTACCTTAAGAAAGAAGAATAGGCGATCGTTTTAGTCGTATTTAGACAAATTAAGAGAATTATAATTTTCTATGTGTCTTATTTTATCCTTATTGAGTGATTGCAATCGTGATTATTTGACATGAATAAAGTTTGTCATTGTTTGTGCCTTTATAGTTTAGCATGCCCATTTTTCATGTTAGTATCTTTATATCCACTTTATTTTTCAACTAGTAACAATTTTAATAAAAACTAGTTATTCACTACTTATATATATATAAACTATTTTATATAAAGATTTTATATTTTTAAAAATTTTGCAAGGTTCGAAAATCAACGACCAATATAATCCAAATAAGACTTAAACCTAGTTTACAAATAAGACTTAAACCTAGTTTAAAAATATTAGGGTGTTATACACAGGATGCTTGATTATCATGTGATATCGTCCTTCATACTGCCCATGATTAGAGTTGATGCTTCTGTCTCGATCAAAGTACTGCAGAATGCAACAGAGGCACATTTTGGATTTAGACTGACTTACAGGAGGGTTTGGATGGCTAAGAAGAAGGCTGTGACACATATTTACAGAGATTGGGAAGAGTCATATAATGATTTGCTGCGATGGATACTTGGTGTGCAGATCCCAATGTCAGGTAGTGTCACAGTGTTGAGGACGAGTCCTGTGTGAGTTGGTGAGCAAGTAAATGACTCATCAGCTTATTTTCATCGGCTTTTTTGGACATTTTCATCGTGTATCGAGACCTTCCATGATTGCAAGCCGTTGGTTAGTGTCGATAGGACCCACCTGCAATGGACTGGCTAACTTGACAATATTTCTATTGGCTACATGACACATGCACCGGTATAACCATGACAGAGTAGCAGACCCCCAACTATATCGACCCATGTCCCTGGCCACATAGGGTAGCCTACGAATGTGAAGACGTGTACCAGACTTATCATTGAATAGCTGCGTCGATAAGAGCATTATGATATGCGTTCGGACATACCTCCTAACCGTCTCATCGTTTGTACCCTGCAGAAGCTCACTAAATATCTCCTGCACCCAAGTGCACTTCACCGTGAACTTGTCGATGCAGTTCGTGGGAGGTAAAACACCCAACAGATCCTCGAACCATGCCCACGCTGGGTGGCCACCTTTGATATGTCACTCAAAGTCTGTGAGGCATCCACTGACATACTGACTGTCGATCGAAGACCTAATTGGTACGCTACATCCTGCAGCATGATTGTGCACTCTCCGAACAACATGTGAAAGTATGCGTCTCTGGACGCCATCTCTCCATGAATGTTCTCACTAGTGGCTCAATCAATCTAAACCAAGTCTCGTTCAGCCTTACAAGATAGTATAACTCGGCCATCTGTAAGTACGGCACGATCCTGTCATCCAGGAGCGTACTGTGTTGCCTTCTTACGCTGGTAATACATCGATGGACTACACAACGATAGCAAATTTTTTTTAAAACCATAATAAAACAGTGTTCGATTGAAAGCTAAACCCAAACATAGAATCTCACACGTTCAAACAAAAGAAAAAACGGTAAAACTAAATGGGCTTAAGTACGTTACTGCCCTAAAAAAAAAATTTATCTTCAATGTATAAAACATATTGCAATACTCAATCAGTATTATGACTGCAACAATTGGTTACAGTGAATCCTACTCCTATTCTACTTCTCGCTGAATATAAAATAAATAACTTAAAAAATCTAACATAGCCTACCATCACTAACCTAACTAACAATTTTAGGTAGCATTTCAAGTTTTCAAAATCTAACCAACTAATAGCTTACTACTTCTAACCAGCAATTATATTGTAAAAATTAACTTTCTAATTCCTAACTAAGGACTGTAAACAACTACTATAAAAAGCATGTTAACATTACTTCCATGATTACATTATGTTGAAAACAAAAATTTTCATTCACTAACTTCTTCATGGATAGTACCAGCAATATGTGCGACTCCATCTAACCGATAGATACAATTTGGATTGTCCTCCATATGTACAAATTTGAATTTTGTGGGGTTTCTTTCCAAAATCTTCGAGGAGGGTTCTTTGTGGTGGGGTTAGAGGGGTTTCGAATGTTGCTTGTAATTCGAAATAGTTGAATTCAAATTCTATATATAGGCCTATTATAAGTAAATCGACTTCATTAGTTTCGATTTACCATGGACTCTCAACGGCAATAAATCGAAGCCATTAGATTCAATTTAGTGAGGGTGACAAATTGAAACAGTTTGTTTTGATTTACTATGGGCGAAATTCGAATCAATACCAGCCTACTGTAAATCGACTTCAACGGATTCGATTTATCAAGAGGGAACTAAATTGGCCATATAAATCGAAACTTATTCATTCGATTTACTGTTAGTTACCCTAATTCGAATTCTTTGAATTTGATTTATGTTTGAACTACAAAATCAAATAATTTGAATCAAATAGATTCAATTTAGTACTAACAATCCTAATTCGAATTCGATAAATTTGATTTACATTAGAATATGAAACGAAATAATTACGTAATATTTTTAAATTTAAAGAATACACGTAAAATTAGAGTTATTTTAGTTTATCAAAGTGAATTATCTAAAAAAAAGCAGCCACCAACAATTACATTCATATATATCTGGTATTTATACAAAAAATTTATTATATTAATATAGAATAATTTAATTATTTTATTGATTGATTTTTGTTAAAAAAATATATAAAAGGTTTTGGTTATATATAAAAAAACTTGTGAAAATTCTGCAGTCGAACAATTTTCCAAGACATGTTGACCATAATATATCTACATAAACATATCCACGACACAGTAAACTTTATTTTATTTTATTTAAAAAAAAAAGAAGAATATAAATTTAGTTTGGCTAAATACATTTAAAAGAAAAAGATAGACAATAAGTTTAGGAGAAAACTAAATGAGCTGGCATCAGCAACTTAGGACATGAGTCATGAAACTTTCATTTTCTTCAATTGTTGGAAGATCAAAAACTAGAATCATGACCCTTTTTCCTTTTTGTATTATCTTCTGGGCACGAAATGAAAGCTACGCATTAAAATCCCAAAGTGGTTTCCACATTTCCCATTCCACACTCAAGAGAGCAACACCCACAAAGAAAGCAAGAAAGACATTGTTCTGATCTGAACCACCCCCACATTACTATTACTCTTATTATTAATTTATTATTAGTTTATTACTATATTATAATCTAACCTCCTTCACGCACCTGCACTATACCGTCACACAAAAAGTCTCAATAATAATAAGGGTTTAAATTAAAAAAAATTGTTTTAACATTTATATTGTTTTATTCTACTTTATTGTGTTGAATTTTTGCTTTAAAAAAAATAATTAAATAAAGATAAATAGAAAAAAAAAAAGCAAGAAGGTGCATGCTAGGCCTATCGCTCTCAATCAAACATCAAAAACAAATATACTTTTGTTTTCTCAATTCTCATCAAACAAAAACTGCATAATTGCGAAGGCATTGTTGTTGTATTCCCAGCCTAGCTAGCAAGCTTGCCAGCCAAACCCACGTGCCGTATAGTCTTTCTTTCTTTCTCTGACCACCCAAAACGCCGCCGTTTCATTGCTAGCCCTTGCCCTTCCTCTGTCTCTCCACCCTCTG
Organism: Arachis ipaensis; assembly: GCF_000816755.2. Taxonomy (NCBI): domain Eukaryota; kingdom Viridiplantae; phylum Streptophyta; class Magnoliopsida; order Fabales; family Fabaceae; genus Arachis; species Arachis ipaensis. Next base: position 41,332,019 of record NC_029788.2, on the reverse strand, counting down.
GATTTTAATTATCTCGAAGGGTAGAGAGAGAAGAAAGAAAAAGAAAAAAAAAAAGAAACTAAAGAGAAAAAGAGATAGAGAGAGGTGCGAGTTTTGTGATGTAGAGAGAAAGAGAGGTTTTTGAATTCCCAAAAATTAAATGCACGCGTATAACAGGCTACCGAGCAGTGGCCACTCATCGCCGTCGCCGCCGCCGTCACCACTGCGATCACCAAGGCTCCGACACGGTAGGTCCAAAACAGGAAGGTTTTCTCCGGGACACCCTGGCGCCGGCGGAGGGGTTGGCCGGACCGCCGCGCAGCGCCTTGCGTGGTCGTTTCTTTCGCTGCTTTTGCGGCGGCAAGGGGTTTTCCTTTTCGCGCCGTTAATCTACATCTCAGGGATGCTTCTCTACATGGGCTCCGCCTCATTCGACGTCGTTCCGGTCATCAAGCACCGCCCTGCGCCAGGCTCCGTTTACCGTAGCCCTCAGCTCTACGCCAGGCTTCGCCCTGAGATGGATGCTGATAATTCTTCTGCAGATGCGGTTAGTGTTTGTTACCCTTGCTCGGATTCAATTTGTTTTGCGCATTCAATGGATTTCAAATCTGTACTGGAGTTTTCTTATTTCTGGATGGGATTTGTTGTTTGTTAAGTTGTGATTTGCTTTTGGTATTGAGAGATGGAATATGTGTGTTGTGTTTTATGGAATTAGAGAATTTGGAGAGTAGGAAGATGGAAACGGAGATAGTGATGCATTATTATAATGCTTTGTTTTTTGATATTTTGGATGTTGAAC
>NC_029788.2:41329793-41331233 GCF_000816755.2 Arachis ipaensis | reverse complement strand
AGTTATGCAGTGTATTTGTTGTTAATAAGTTAATTGCTTGGTTGTTTTCTCGACAAGTTTTGCTGATTTGCTAGTGTGACTGGGTAGGAAGCCTTTAAGCTTTCTGATGCATTTTTATGAAGTTTTGTTACCACAAGTTTGAATGTAAGGTGAGTTACTGATTGATGAACTACGCAATAAGAGATTGAGCTAGACAGCTAGTTAGCCTCTCATTTCGCATGTGATCTCGCCAATGGCTAATTGGCTACTAGGGAGCTGTTTCTGATGAATTATCTGTGTATGAATGTTGTGATTGTGATGGTGTTAGAAGTTTTCTCATGGTGGGACTTGGGAGGTTTATTGGGCCGAGCATGTATTTTATTAGGCATTTTGAGATAAGAAAACAACTAGTTAGTTATGCTGTGCATTTGTTCTTGACTTAGGTCATTATTAATATAGATAGGAAGGAATACATTTCTTTTAATTTTTTTGTGGCTTTGCATTGGCTATATAGGACATTTGATTCATATCAGGCATCTTTCTTATCTAATTATTATCTTCATCTTTTTGAAAAGTTGAAACTGTTCTGTTATCTAATTTTCTTCTGAGTACTTTATAGATCTTCATACTCTAGAGTCCCCCCCTTCTTTTTCTCTTTTGTCTTTTCTATTCTGTTGTTTTTGCTATTATCCTGTCATGGCTACTTTGTGTGACGACCTAGTGACTTCCATTCAGATATCAACAATCTGGAAGATTCCATATAAAGGTGGCGAGTGGAAACCATGTGTTAACAGATCTTCACAAGGTAAAATATGCTTATATTTATTCAAGTGTATGATGCCATTTCCATTTTTATCAGACGTGTAACTTATATGTTAAAAGCTCTAGAGCTCCAGCTAATTTATGAAGTTGATCCTTCTTATTTGGATACCATATGTTTGATCTTGTTGCTTAATATTTTCTGGGCACAATATATCTAGGACTAGGAACCATGCCTGAATCTTCTGCTAGTATACTTCTTTCATTAACTATGATTATATATAATAGATTTACATTTTATGTTATTGACAGGCCTACCTGAATCAAATGGATTCATATATGTAGAAGCTAATGGTGGCTTAAATCAGCAACGGACATCAGTTAGTGTCTCCTTGCATTCCTTGTTTTTATATATTCTAAGTACACTTAGTTTATTATTAATCTCAACTAGTTTACTTTTGTGAATGATGTTAATGTTTTGTAGGTATGCAATGCTGTTGCTGTGGCCGGCTATCTCAATGCTACCCTTGTGATTCCCAACTTCCATTATCATAGCATATGGAAAGATCCTAGGTTGGTCTGTTTGGGTGTCTTTTAATTCTTTTATATGTGTATTTTTACTTTTGCTATTGTCAATTGTTCAATACAATTCATTTCTAGATTCTTCAAGAAAAAAAATTATAAAGAGAAGAAAAGAAACCC